>NW_009230138.1:69433-70543 GCF_000690835.1 Fulmarus glacialis
GCAACGTGCAGCTTGGAGCCCTGGCCTGCTGTAAATCTCTCTGCGGGGCTGGGTGAGGATTTGGCTCTGCCCATATTTGGTCAAATACCCTTAATTCTTTTCATGGCTGGAGCTTATCACAGTTAATGACGTTATTTGCAGAAAAAGGTATTTGGGTATTTGGCTATTGAGTGTAGATGTGGGGGACAGCATGGGCTCCTTGGCTTGTTTGCCGAAGCCGTGCCATGGCTGTCACTGCAGGCAGGCATGTGTGTGCACGTGTGCATGTACATGTGTCTTCCTGTCCCCACGGTGTCCAACAGGCTGGACCCTCTCTAACAAGTGACTTGAAAACACAAGCATGTGCTCAGATGCAACTTCGCCTTTTGTTTGCTGCTGCAACACTATTTCATGACCTTAGAAGGTTTAAAAGGAAAAGATAAAGGTAAAATAGGATACCTGCCTCACAGACCTCCTCATTCATTTACCCTTGACACTACCTTTCAAAAATGAGAAGAGCCCTTGGGCACTGCAGTTAGGGTCCCTCCGGGTGACCGGGTTTGTCCTGTGCACTCAGCATGGCAGGGGGCACCTGTACGGTACATGGGAACCTGCCTGCGTTCATGGCCCAGGCCAGCAGCTTTTGTTTCACATGCAAAGCTCGCAGCCAGGGTATTCCTCTTTCATGCTCATCCTTTCATCAGCCCCAGCTGCTGGGTCACTGCCCCCGGCCAGCCGTTGGGCTGTGCCGGCGGTGCCGACGCTGCCAGGTCTGGATTTGCAAGCTAGGGGGGAGGGTGATGCTGATGATGGTTCCAGTGTGATCCCTCACCTGCAGTGAGTTTACCCCAGGCATTCCCAGTCTGTGTCGGTATCTCAGGAGCTGGAGGGCTTCCCTTTCCCACCCCCTCCCCGGGGCACCTGCCCGGCTGGCGCCTGCCTGCCCCCACGCTGGGGCAAGGCCTGTCTCTCCAGCGGCACACGCATCCTCCCTTCGGCGGGGGGAAGCGCTCTGGGCCAACAGAGAGGCTGAAGATGGGGCTCCCTTCCCCTCAGGCCAACCAGTTAAAAACCAGGCATCTGTTTAAGGTCTCCATTTCTGGCAGTCTTGCTCCCCACATGCCCATCACC
>NW_009230139.1:0-742 GCF_000690835.1 Fulmarus glacialis
TTTCTAAAACTCTAAATTGAGTCTTAGAGGGTTTTTTGGAGACGTCTTTGTTTCAGTATTAGAGCCAGACTTAAGACTTGGATTAATTGTTCATTTTTAATTTTAAATTCCATTCCATCCCTTTTTAATGTTATTTCTGCTCCCAATTGTTATAATAAATCTCGCCTCAATAGGGATTTTGGAGAATTTGGCATATACAAAAACTTATGTATCCCTATTTGTTTTCCTAACATATTTAAGCTTTCTCTTGTTGGCCAGTAGCTCCTATTACAGTCACAAAATCCTCATCCACAGGTATTAATTCTCGGTTTAATACAGAGTAAGGGGCAGCCGTGTCTACCAGAAATTCGAAGTCAAATACCTCTCCCATCACAGCACCTAAATCACTCCAATCTGGATCTTGAGTTTTTATTAACATTTCAAAAGCTCGGGCTGTCTTTTCAGGGTTATCACGATAATTGCCCGCTGCTTGTCTCCAATTATTCAAATCTGTGATTGTAAAGGTTTAACTCCTCCCGGACCTTCCGGTCCCACAGCCTCCCCTAAAGGAGCTTGAATGGGTAATGCACCCCTGCCGCCTTTGTTCCGAGTCCTCCCTGCCACAGGGCTAAAACCTCCGCGTTCTTTTTTCTCAGCAGTTTCTAAATCACTCTCACTCAGAGATGAGTCAACACCCCCTCTGCCCCCCTTTCTAGCAACCTATCCTGAGGTGCTATCAATATTTCCAGTTCTTCCTCTTTAT
>NW_009230140.1:0-15655 GCF_000690835.1 Fulmarus glacialis
GGGGTTGCGGCCAGGCTGCAATGGTTTGCTTTAGGGTCGGGGTGTGGGGTTGGGCCTGGGGTCACGGGTGAGTTTGGGGTGAGGGATGGGAGTGCGCTCAGGGTCCCAGCTCAGGGGCTTGGTCTTGGGGTTCAGGGGGGCTGCCGGGAGACTGGGAATAACAAGATACCTGCTTATGAAGCTGAGTGGACTGTTCGTTGTAAAGCACGGCAGACCCCAAGGTGAGCGATCCACTTCTCTAAAGCGTAATTATTCCTGACAGTGAAGCAGATATCCCCATCGATGTCGAGACGGTGACGCCCACGCCCGTGCCGCTCTATGACAACCAGAAGGCGCGCAGCGTCATGAACGAGTGCGAGCGCCACGTCATGTTCGCTCGCACGGACGCTGACGCCCCTCCGCCGCCGGACGACTGGGAGGAACACGTCAACAGGTAGCGTGGGGATAACGGAGAAAAGAAATTCGGGCACTGAACAGCAACTTGTTGTGTGGTGTGGGGTTTTTTTAGTGTGACTCAATGGGCAGTGACGTTCCTGAACTGAATGATGTTCAAAGAAAATGAATTCTCATCTCCAAATTCCTCATGCGCCTGCTGTGAAAGCTGTTGGATTTAATGGTAGAGGCTGGCCCGGTTGTTGAACCTCTCCCCACACTTCACGTGAAGCCGTCTCCTTTGTTTGGAGAAGCTGTTGGATTTAATGGTAGAGGCTGGCCCGGTTGTTGAACCTCTCCCCACACTTCACGTGAAGCCGTCTCCTTTGTTTGGAGGAGGTTGGGACAGTGAGTTGGTAGATTACACGTAGATCCTCAATTCAGCCATATTCCAAAGTCAACAATTAAAAATGAGGATATGCATCAATTAAAAACCCTCCCTGGAACTATAGTTAAGCCAGTTCGCAGTCTCGATGTTACGAGGAATGTGGATTTTTTTTTTCTGGACAGTTTGTTTGAGGAACGTGGTGATAACCTATGCTAAAAGGAGTGATTATTTTGGTCTTATTTATGGCTTCTGCTATTACTCTTGCCTTTCTGATGCTTACAAGCTCACCGACACACCCTAGTGACATTTAAAACCTGGTGTTTCTTATTGAGCCATCCTATAACTTAAATCCTCAGTAGCGAAACTCACTTTGTCCATAGCCATAAATCGGTTCTTGAGGCTGCAATCGCAGCCGATGCCCAGCTGTGCTGCCGGCCGCCTTGGGAACGGGCAGCAGCTCGCAGGACCTGGAGGTCTGTGAAACAGTGACCTACGTTTCCTCTCTGGTTTTCTCAACAGGACGGGTTGGACGATGGCCCAGAACAAGCTATTTAACAAGATTCACAAGGCGCTGCAGTCTGACAGGCTGGCTCGCTTGGCTAACGAAGGGGTAAGATCTTTCACTCCGTATTTCACTTCCCAGCAGAGTGGCTGCCTGTGTGTTTTTACCAGTCCTTCCTAGCAAAGCCCGACTGAGTCAAGAATGAAAGTCTTGGCCTTTGGGTTGCGTAGTCTTAAGAAACAGGCAGCTCTGGGCTGCTTTGGGGCATGGTTTTGTCCTCACTGCGAGGATGTTGGTCTTTGCTTGCTGCCAGAGGACTTTGGGCTGCCCAAGCCAATACTTCCCTGTGGCTTGGGCAGGGATGCTTGATTTTTCCCATCACTGTGTTTCTTTTTAATTTCCTGGTTTTTAGGCTTGCAACGAGCCAGTTCTGAGGAGGATAGCGGTGGACAAATGTGCTCGGAGAGTCCGCCAAGCTCTGGCTAGTGTGAACTGGGACACCAAGCTGATCCAGTGGCTTCACACGACGTTAGTGGAAACCCTCAGTTTGCCAGTGCTGGCTGCTTACTTGGATGCTCTGCAAACGCTTAAAGGAAAGGTGATAAAAGCAGTGAAAGACTTTGCTATCGTTTATAATGTTCTCCCTTTATAAAGCTCGTTAAAGGAAGCTGACGGAGTTTTTAGTGTGCCTTTTTTCAGTCCTTTCTGGCCTCTGGTTTCAGATCCCCACCCTGATCGACAGGATGCTGCTGTCCTCTACCGCGAAGACGGGGGCAGCAGGTGCCGAGGCTCTGTCTCTGCTGCTGAAGAGACCTTGGGACCCGGCCGTGGGTGTCTTGTCGCATAATAAACCAGTGAGTACCTCTTGGGGCTTGCAGGGAGCGAGAGGCTGGTCTCAGACAGCTTTATTCTTCCCATCCTTCTGCTGTCCTCTTCCTTCCGCCTCTGTCTTGCTTCCTGGGCTCTTTTTCCTCCTGTTTTAGACTTGCTCAATGAGGGGGACTCCTTCTGTTGCACACGTTCCCCCTGTACTATCCTGAGGTAGCTTTGGGTGGGGAAAATGTGATCAATTAATGAGCTATGCAAGATCCCTCCTGCTTCGTTGTACAGGCCAGGCTGGGCCGCGAGGTCTCGGGCAGGGAAGTTGCTTTCCCTTAAGGGTCTCTTGTTGAATTTTGTAGAGCAAATTGCCTGGTTCCCCCCTCATCCTGATTGCTTCCTCTGGACCCTCTAACTCCATGTTCCCCACTTCTCGACGGCACCGATTCTGGCAGTCGCAGCTTTCTTGCTTGGGAAAGGTTTGTATGGTTGGTTTTGAAAGGAGGGAAATTCAAACTAGCAGCTGTGCTAGACTGCAGCTGCTGAGCTTGTTTTATAAGCCTTCAGTGCACCAAAATACTTGGTTCTGCTGAAAGCAGAGGCTGGCATCTGCCACCTGCAGTATTGACCATTTGAGATGCTGCACAGGGGATGAAGTTGCCCAAATCCGATGCGTTTGGGGTCTCTTGCTGACCAAAGTCATCTAGCAGTTTAGATTTTACCGTTACTGTTATTAAGGATTGATGAGTCTTCTGGTAGAAAGGGGTTGGAGGAGAGAGACTACAGGTTACCTTAGTCCTCTGCCTGGGTACAGAGCTGCTCGCATGCCTCTTAATGTGGTAGACATACTGGGTGTATAGGAGCGAGGTGAGCAGCAGAGGTTACATCTGTGGGGAATTCTCTACTTCCTCTATTTTTTAGTAGCTAGAAGTGAATCCTGGGGGAAAGAGGGAGCGAGAGAAAGCACAAGTTCATGCATAAACTGGGTTCCAGTCCGTGCTAATTGTTGTTGGTACCTGTTCTCCCCAGTAATGCCTTCATATTTATCGATCTTTCATTTCAAACCGCAGGTGATTCCCATCGCCACCCACCTGTTGAACAACGGCAGCGGGGTGGGAGTGTTGCAGTGTCTCGAACACATGATCGGGGCGGTGAGGGGCAAAGTGGCAGAGGTAAGTAAGAGCGACGAGCATATCGGGGAGCCTTTGCTGCTCCCTTCAAACTATTCACCTTGCCTTTAGGTGCTGTGCCACCCCAGTGCATTGACCCGTTGTCTGTCCCTCGTCTCCATCCATGTCTTTTTTTTTTTTTTTCTCCCATAGATTCACAACCACTTCTCTCACAAGCCGATCATCCTGATCGGGTGGAACACGGGTGCCTTGGTGGCCTGTCACGTAAGTAACCGATTCCTTTGCATCCTCTCAGAACCCACTTGACAGCTTCAGTTCAGAGTTAGATTTGAATTGCTGTTGCGTTTAAGGCTCTGCCTGGGTTCTTCTTGTCCCTTTTCTCTTTCCAAGGCTTTGAGACAGACCCCCTTTTTGGTCTTGGGGGCATTAAGCGATTTGAGTCATTCAATGTTGTTTCTCCACTCTTTTAATCAACAAAGCAAGGTCTGAATATGGAAGATATTTCCATGCCTGGCAGGAGCCTGGCAAAGCAGCCTTCCCACCCTCGATGCACTTGACTGTTAGGATGCTGACTGTTGCTTTTTCTACCCAGGTTTCAGTGATGGAGTACGTCACTGCAGTTGTGTGCCTTGGATTCCCACTGCTCACCGTTGATGGCCCCAGAGGGGTAAGGACTAAAGGCAGATGGAGCTATTTAAAGAAATGTGCTTTTTTTTTTTTTTAAGTCTCCCTAGATTGTTTCATAGTATTGGGCTTGGAAGTCCAGTGATAATTGGAAGACTTTTTTGAGGAATGTCTGTGTGATTTTTTTATTTGGAGGAGGTGTGCCCAGCAGGCGGGACTGTCGCATTCATAGTAGGATTCTTGATGCGATAGCAGGCGTGAGAAGTCCGGTGTTTGCTTATCTCTGCTGTGACATGTTCTTGCAGCTCCTTTCTGGGGTCCTATATGCGGGTCACTTGTTAACGGTGTCATTTGGCACCAGAGATGACAACTTGGCTTGATTTATATGGAACCCAAATTGCTCCTTTATTAGCTGACCAGTGTGTGACCGGGTTGGGAATGATTATGGTTGTGCTAATGAAATGGCTAACTCTGAGGGTAGTGGAAATCTATATAACAGCCATTTTCTGGAGCACGGTGCAGCTTTCAAGCAGAGTTTTCTTCAGGACTCGGTATGGCTGTGTAAATCCCATCGGGGGCTCACCCCAGGAAGCTTCGCCATTGGCACTTCAGCCTTATCCTGGGTTTGTGCGGCAAAAGCTTGGAAGGAGGCAAATGCAGTGAAATAGGGTTTCTGAGGGGGACGGCATCAGTCTCAGCTGTTAGTGAGTAACAGCGCTATGTACTCATTCAGCTTTTGAGTCAGTCTTTCTCACGAGATATTTAAGCGAACCGCACAATTTATACTTCTCTCCTTTCAGGATGCAGTTGGTATGTACTGGGATTGCATGTGAAGTGCTGTCTGCCCCTGTGGCACGTGCCTTCCCTTTTTGGAAATCCTCATCTAATTCAGAAAGGTGTTGGCTCCAAAGACTCTGCGTCCTGGATCAGTCCTTCCAGATTACAGTTCCCCTTGCTCTTGCAGGATGTTGACGACCCCCTCCTGGAGATGAAGACCCCTGTCCTCTTTGTGATCGGTCAGAATTCCCTGCAGTGCAACATCGAAGCGATGGAAGATTTCCGGGAGAAGATACGAGCCGATAACAGCATGGTGGTGGTGGGAGGAGCAGATGACAATCTCAGGTATCGGTCTGCGAGAGGGATACTGTCTTCTTCCCAGGAACACTGGGCAAGATCTGAGACGGTCTGCGAGATGGATACTGTCTTCCCAGGAACACTGGGCAAGATCTGAGTGTGTTGCGTACACAAATTTGGTAGATGGGAGCTGCGTAAAAATGCTCCATCAAGGTCAGCTTTGTTACTCAAAACCTGGGTTGGTTTTCCGTGATAAATCTGCATCGTTTCTCCCAGTGATAAGGTAAAATATGTACTGGGATTGCATGTGAAGTGCTGTCTGCCCCTGTGGCACGTGCCTTCCCTTTTTGGAAATCCTCATCTAATTCAGAAAGGTGTTGGCTCCAAAGACTCTGCGTCCTGGATCAGTCCTTCCAGATTACAGTTCCCCTTGCTCTTGCAGGATGTTGACGACCCCCTCCTGGAGATGAAGACCCCTGTCCTCTTTGTGATCGGTCAGAATTCCCTGCAGTGCAACATCGAAGCGATGGAAGATTTCCGGGAGAAGATACGAGCCGATAACAGCATGGTGGTGGTGGGAGGAGCAGATGACAATCTCAGGTATCGGTCTGCGAGAGGGATACTGTCTTCTTCCCAGGAACACTGGGCAAGATCTGAGTGTGTTGCGTACACAAATTTGGTAGATGGGAGCTGCGTAAAAATGCTCCATCAAGGTCAGCTTTGTTACTCAAAACCTGGGTTGGTTTTCCGTGATAAATCTGCATCGTTTCTCCCAGTGATAAGGTAAAAATCCAGGGTACAGCGTGGTATGACACGAGAGCAAGTATTTGCTTTTTGATGTCACCTCCAGCTCTGGAATACGTAGCTTTTGGAGGTTGTGCACAGAATTGGGATAAGGGAGGCTGTAAGGGCCTTGCAGGAGGCAAGAAGCTCTTAAGGTTTCAGTAAACTTTGGAGCTTGTTCTCCAGTCACACTTGTGCGTGTTTGGAATAACTGCACTAAAAATCTGAGCAAGTCATGTATGAAAAAAGGGTTGGCCTGTAGCTAGAGCTGGACCCAGCAGCGCAGACAAGGTTTTGGAGCATCATATAAGTCAGAAATCTGTAGGAGGGATAATCAGTAAAGGAGAGGAAAGCAAGAAATGTAAAACTCCGATACAGGGTCTGAAGGCAGAGCTCTGAAGGGAAAGAAACGTCATATTTGCTTTGCAAAATGCTTTGAGGTGCTGGGCCTTTTTCCTCAGTCATCAAAATTTGTCTCGGCACTTCTGAGGGATGAATCTTGTCTTTCCAGTAGACGGTGCTCCTGAGTTGAGAGCTGACAGAGCTGGCTCTTGCGTTATTCTGTGTCTAACTGGGTAAGGGAGCGAGATTGCCATTGCTTGAATCTTACTCTCAGGTGAAGAATGATGTTGCTAGTGTGAAAGTGGGAAACCAAACAAGTGTTGACTTCCATCTGTTGTTTTTGTTTTTTTTTTAATAGGATAAGCAAAGCCAAAAAGAAGTCAGAAGGCCTCACCCAGAGTATGGTGGACAGGTGCATCCAGGTAACCACAGAAATCTTCCTTTTACACCTCATATCTATAAAGAAAAAAATCTGTGCTGAAACGTCTCAGTGACCACGGGTTACAGCCTTACTACCAGGATTGGTTGGACGAAGGTAATTTATCTCCTGAGTGGGATTTTCAAGTGGCCGTCTCCTTTCAGGAGGAGAGATGTGCGCTTTCTGGTAGTGCACCTTAAACAAAGAGCAGTTTTCTGAGTCTTCCTACATCTGCCTGGGGAAGCAAGCAGTACTTTTGGGAAAGAAAGAAACCATTGGAGAAACCATGGTGTCTCTCTGCTATGTGTCGAAAATCAGTGGAGTATGAGCTTTAATGAGAAAGCCAAGGTCTATCTGTAAGGTTTTATGGTTTCTTTTTGCAGGATATTAAACCTAGAGAGCCTTATGGGTTTGTCCCTTTGGGAATTTTTCGTTCTTTTTTTTGTTTCAAGCTATGAAGGTCAGTTGTTCAGAGACCTGCACACCACTTGGTCTAACTATTTGTTTCATCCTTCCTAGGACGAAATAGCTGACTTCTTGACTGGAGTCCTCACCCGAGCGGAGAGCCACTCGGGCTCTGATCCCCGTGACCTGGATGCTGAGAAGAAGAAGAAGCCGCGTGACTCGACCAGGAGGGATCTGTCATTCGACTTACCAGAAAGAACCAGCAGGCCCGCCTCGCCGGCAGCCAAAGTGCCGGCCTCGCCTTCAGGCTCAGAGGTGGGAGCTTTCTCTGGGATACTTTGAGCTGGGGAAGCCTGAGGTTGTGTAAAGAGATGCTTTTGTACCGCTGAAATATGTGGCGAGAGACATGGTTAGTATTGGAACAGGGAGGTGAGAGGATACGGAGGGACTAATGGCTTGCGGTGGGGCAAGTGAACCTTCAGAAATAGATCTGCTCCAGCAAAGGGATGCACGTTCTTGCCTCTGTGCTGCTACGCTCAGGGTTATGACTGCCGCTTAGAGAAACGTGGGGGTAAGAGGTGTACCTTCTCTTTGAGCAGGACTTATCCAGCGTCTCCAGCAGCCCCACTTCAAGCCCTAAGACTAAAATGGCTGCTGTGTCCTCCATCCAGAAGCCCAGCCAGATCGGCACCACGCAGCTGCTGAAGAGGCAGGTGCAGAGGACGGACACTGTCCTGACGCACAAGCAGGCACAAGGTAATGCCCTACAGCTTTCCCACCCTCTTCCCTCTTAGCGTCTGGATTTTTGGTCTTTATCTGTCCTGACGTGCGTAGGTTTTTGTCTTCTGAGTCCTGTCTTGAATTCCAAGCTCCCCGTGGCAGCTTTCTCTACAGCTCGGTCCCCTGTCACTGTCATCTGAAGGCAGCAGCCTGCAGAGGGTTGAAATTAGGTTGGAAATGGTGTTTCCGCAGCTTGCGGAGCCTTCCCTTCATAGTGGGAAGGATTTTCACTTCCTCTGGCTGACCAAATCACCACGTAGCTGTACTCTAATTCTTTTTCAAGTGTGAGCCCCTTGACTGGTGTCTCATATCCTTGAAGGCTGCTTGGGAGGGAGACTAAAGCTACTCAGGAGATGATTGAGGCTATTGAATTGTGACTGAAACAGTGGGGCTTGGGCAATTACAGAGTCATCTTGCATCAGATGGCAGTGGAAAACCTGCTCTGAATAAGAAACCAGCTTGAGCTGTGGGGTTTTTTTGTCCTGTTAGATGCTGATTAAAAACCTTACGGTGCTGCTTCAGTCTGATTGTGAACGCTGTGAATGTAGGTAATGGTTTTGTTGATGATGTTCCCTTCTGGCAAATATCAGCGGCACCTGGGGAATAGTTCTCCATCCTCCCTTCTCTCCTTATTTCTTTGCTCAAGACAGACGTGAACAGGCTTCTTGTTGTCTTCTGCAACAGCGTGACCCTCCACATTCTCTAAAGTCTTTCTCTAACTCAGGGGTAGGCTCCAGGGGGGCAGTTGAAGCTTGGATCTCCATTAATTTCTCAGACCACGGACTAAAGAAATCTATTCGTTTGTTGTAGTTGAGGGAGGAAGTTTCTAGGTAGCACGCAGGAGGGTCGGTGGAGTGGGGTGTGTTGTGGCTGCCTTGTTTTGTCAGGAGTGCTGCTGCAGGGTGGCTTCTGGCCTGCGTTTTGTGGCCGTAGCTGTTCAGGGATGTGCTGGCTGATGACTCTCAGTTTCTCGGCTCAACTGCTCGGTCAAGCTAGCCGTGCCTCTTGCAGCCAAGCTCTTGTTCCCTGTGTGCCGGACCTTTTCCCGATGGCTGTGGGGCTGGAGAAGGCTCGTGCTGTTGGGAAGTGCTTTCTGTGAAAGCTGGGATGATGCCCCTTCTAGTGTCGGATGTGCTACGCTGCCATCCGGAGAGGAGGTCTGTGTGTCTCTGTTGTGCCCTGTGGCTGGATGAGTCGTGTCCGGAGCTCTCTGCCTGCCTGCCTGCCTGCTCCGAGGTCTCTGTCTGTGGGTCGCAGTGGTGTCCCTGGAGTTCCCTGTCCCCCTCCAGAGCCGGGCTGTGATACTGTAATTCTCTCTGATTCATTTCAGCTCAGTTCGCTGCTTTTCTGAAACAAAACATGCTGGTGAGGAAAGCTCTTCCTCCTGGCACCTCTTCATGTCTCTTTGGTGAGTATCTCCTCACTTCTCGCTGTCTCTCTCTCCGTCTCCGTCCTTCTCTCTGTCTCTGCTACCTTCTTTCATCGTCTTCCTCTTCCCTTGCATTGGTTTGGGGATGTGGCCCAATGTGTCCCCTTGTCCCCCTGCTTTTTGCTTTCTCATTGCTGTATTTGAAGCTAAAGCAAATGGCTAGATGAGAGCATTAACTTTTCCTGACCTCTTCCCCTTTCCCTGCTCCGGTCGGTAAATACTGCTCTTCGAGCCGTGTAGTCTGGCAGCCGGTTTGCTCTGATGGACTAAAACTTTGTGGACGATGCGGTGGCTTTTTGTGATCGTGAGTTTAACCCTTTCCTGTGCTGGGGCTGAGAAGGGGATGTGGAAACCAGCCTGAGAGACTGCGTGTGTTGGTGGAGCGTCCCAAACACGTGGAGCGGCAAAGGGGCTGGCAGTGGGAGCAGAAATGAGGGACAGCCAAGTGACTTGGAAGGGGCAGATGTAGACACGTGGAGCCAGAGAGCGTTAGAGAAGAGCAGAGAAGTCAGGGAGAGGGATGGCTTTGGGAAGTCGATGATGTGGTGGGAGAGGGATGCTGTCTGGACGAGGAGACACGTGGAGGTGAGCAGTCTGTAGTCCTGTGGTCTCTCGCGTTGGGTGCTGGAGCATGCAGAGAGGTGGACCTCAGTGTGTGCGGTGCTCTGAGGGTTAGGGATCGAGGGTCGAGATCCACAGCGTTTCTAAAGACGCGTTTTGCCCTCTCGAATGGCAGTGACTGTGTGGATCTGGGATTAGGAGAGGACGAGGGGTTGAAATCCAAGGCTTTGGGAGGCTGCGGTGTCGTCATGTGAACTGTCAGTGTCAGTTCTCCATTTGGGTGACCCCAGGGTGCTGAGCGCATCGACGTGGGTGAGAACTGCCTCTCTGCAACACCCTGAATGCCGGTGCTTTTAACTCGACGAGGCAAGCGCCGGATGCAGAGAAGCTCGTGGTATTTTGGCATGTTGTGTAGACACTCGTAAGATACAGGCTTCCTGCTTGCCCTGAACACAACACGAGATATAGTCCAAACTGCACATACACAACCATGGTAACAAACTCCTGAGGCAAGTATTGGCCCAAGCTGGTTGTTTTAAAGGTTTCTTTTTCCCTTGAGCCTTGTTTAAAGGTTTCTTTCTCGCTTGAGCCTTGTTTTGTGCTCTTCCCGCTGCGATGAGGTTAGCCTGGGAGCATACATGGAGCCCTGCACTTATCCGGAGTCCTCCCACCCAGCGTCTGCTGGGAAGAGAAATCACAGTGGATGTTACCCCACTGGTGAGGAGATGTGGAGAGGCTGGCACCAGCCTCTTTTGATAAGATCAAAAGCCAATTAAGACCTCTGGGCTTGTTACTGCGTTGGCTTGGCTGCTTGAACCACGAGGTAGGAAGCCGGGGCGCGTACGTTGGGAGCATTCGCTGTTGTTTTGGGAGCAGGGTGCTCCTCCTGAACACGCAGCCAGCCCTTTGCGGCGAGGGTCCGCGTGCCCCTGTGCGAGCAGAAGCAGGCTTCGCTCTTGTGTGGTGGGGACACAGAGGGACGTTGGGTCACTGCTCACCGATGCTTTGAGGGGCACTTAATGCCACTGCCTGTGCATGTGCCGTTTCACTGTCCTGCTTGGCGGGGGGGGCTTTGGTGCCTGCAGTCTGTGCACGCCTGATGAGGTCTCTCTGGACGGTGATTTGGGCGATGCATGTTTGCAGGTGGGTGGGTGGCACGGGAGTGTTGCACAAGCGTCACGAGTTAACACGCTCGAGCCACGGGTCCGGCCGTCTATAGCAGCACAGCAAGCCTGATGCTTGTCTTGGAGACCAGAGTGGCCCCGAAACACTTGGAGTCACCTGACATTTAGGGATTTGGCTGCAGTCTTGTCCTACGCTCACAGTTCAGAGGTATGCAGGTGGTGTGATACGCAGGGAGTGTATACATACATATACACACGCACATCGGTATTAATTTTATATAATATATCTGTATCTAGATATATATAAATAAAAAGGTATGTACATCTTGGCCTTTAGGCTGTTGAATACATGGCTTAGATGCCCAGGACCATCTGTAAAGAGGGAGTTAGCTGGCTCAGCAGCGGTCTGCAGAAGCTCTCGATGGAGAGGGCTCTCCGTAGCTTTGAGCGAAGGCCTTTTCCCCCTTGCCGCAGATCACGGCAGCGCTGGGGCGTAGTGGCGGCTGCATTTCTGAGTGCTGCCAGGCTGCGAACACCACAGCGTGAGGCAGATCTGTGCCCTCGTTTTGACCCCGTCCACCAGCGTTTCAGGCTGGGGCCGAACAATCGTACACCAGCGGTGGGAGACGTGCGGAGAACGGATGGACAGGATGTGGCAGCTCATGACCGTGTTTTGTTCCTGGGCTGCCCAGAGGCGCTTGTCATGGGTCCTCTGTGCTTTTTCGGATAGCCCTGGCCCCGGCAAGCTTGTGCTCTAGGCAGGATGAAACAGATATGATGGGTCAAGGACATGGCAGCAAAATAAGCTGTTGGTGTGGAAGAGAAATCTCAGCTCGCGGCTTTTCTCCCCTAGTACCGAGCAGCCTAGGGTATGTGGGGGCTTGGCTTTGCTGCAGCACCTTTTGTGCTCACGGCTGCTTCGCTTGGTCCCTCTAAGAAACCTGTATGCTTCAGTCCAGCTCCTGGAGGGCTGGTTACGAGTGCTGGAAGGGATGTGCCGAACAACAAGGCATGCAAATACCTTTGCTGGTGTGTCAGAGGAGCAGGCGGGCTGAGCTCTAATCCCAGCATTGGCAGCGCGCCTGCACCAGCTCTGCAAGTCTCTGCGCCCTCGTCCCCTCACCTGGAAATTAGGGATGTTCAAGGGGCCTCATGCCGGGATTGATTATGCCGCGCTCTGAAATGAAAACTGTTTATGTGGAGATGTGTTATCGCTGCAGGCATTCATTTTTCTTCGCGGCAGAGGCAAGGCTGACTTTATATGCCGTCCTGCCTTAGTCTGTGAGTAGCTTAAGCTAAGTCCTGGCCCTAAGACAGCAGCTTAGGGCACGCGGAAGTCAGCGTAGGTGGTGAAAAGGAGAAGCGTGGGTTCCTGATGCATGGGAGATGGGTAAGGCTGGCATGGAGGGAGCTGTGGAAGTGTGCATGGGCATGCGTCCCTTCTCCACACCTTGGTGCGCACAGTGGAGCAGCACTGACCTCGAGGGATCGGCCGTCAGTTTTCAAAAAGCTACTTCTGTGTCCCCTAGTTCCAGTCTCCTCAGAGCACTCGGAAGGGGCTGAGAAAGATGATGTACGTATGCAGCTGAAGAGGCATCAGACCCCCAGCCCGACCCAGTGCACCAAATCCTCCAAACGAGCCAAAATCAAGGTGACCATTGTCTCTCACGGAGATGCTGCTGGCGTGGGGAACGGAGCACCCCTCACCACCCAGGCAGAAAGTGAGTTGCGATTGCATAGCTGCTTTTTAACCGGAGAGCGGGGTCGTGGCTTGGCCAGACCCGCTCCTCTGGGGCACGGCGTGGGGAGGGGAGGGGAGCTGAGCTGTGATTTTTTGTTATTTTTGGAGGAGTTAGCTGCAGAAAGCAGACGGAAGCAGAAAACTCACGCTCAAGGTGTGAGTGACTTGGGGATAGCTGGGGAAGCGTGGGGGCTGACAGCACATAGGAGCTTGGCAGGAGCCTCTGTTTTCCATAGAGGTTGGAATTGCATGCTCCAGCGAAACGCTCGACCGCAGCCTTATGAGCTGCGAGGCGAATTTTACACCTTCCTCTGAGGCATCGAGCCGCTGCTGGAAACAGGATGCCGGTCCTGGCGGACCCCTTGCTCCACAGAGGTCGTGCGTGTCTCCGTTTCTGCTGCCCGCTCCTGTGACTCCCGCGCGAAGCTCTCACCTGGAACGTGCTCCTGCTTTAGGGATGACGGCGACGTTCCTCCCTCTGGGAGACTTTCGTGTGTTCAGACTTCACGAATCAGCCGAGTGCTCCGCTCTCCCTATCCCCTTTGGGCCTAAAGTCTGGCACAATACGCGCTTGATAGACATATAAATAAACTCCAGCGCCTCTCCTGCTTCTGCGACTGGGAAAACCCGCTGCGACGAGCGTAGCAGAGGTCCCTGCAGTCCAAGAAGAGGTGATGTGCTCGGTCGTCTTCCCCTTGAGCCTTTGCAAGGAGGCCAGAAGCTTTGGCGGCTGTCACCCTTGTACCTGAAGGATGTTGCCTTGTCACTGCCCCCACTGGCATATATGACTTCCTCACATGAGAGCGCAGAGCCCCAGATGTGTAAAGCGGTCGCTCGTTATTAGTGTTAGCTCGATGCAGGACTGAAAGGTCAGCGTCTCCATTCTGATAGGAAATCAGAGGTTTTCAAAGCTGAGAAATAATTCTGCTCCTTTGGAAGCATCTCTTGGTTAATTTAACAGTTGTTTTGAACTGTGAAAATGAACGGATAAATACACATCCTTTTTTAAGGTTACAGTTTATCTTCTGGCGGCTTTGAAAATCTCTGGTTTCTGGAATCTTTTTTTTTTTTTAATTTTCCAAACTTTACTTCTTTTCACAGAAAGGAAATGCAGAAGTAAACATGAACCAAAACAAGAATTCCCTCTTACCGTGTGTGAGCAGGAGGAATGCACAAGACAAACGCAGTTGTATCCCAAAACGCCGCAATAAACAAATATTGTGACTCGTCGCATCCCTGTGTATTTTGTAAAGTGTCTCTAAAGAATGCTTACAAAATCGATCGCTAGCGACTAGCCAGATCCGAATTAATCGGTTGAGGCAGTAGACCTGTACCATGCTGGACTAGGAGGAGGGGATCACTGGAGATAACGTTTAGGAGAGAGAAATGCATTTGGTGGTGAGGGCCTGAGATTTCACTGCTTAGAGGTTTTGAAGCTGATTCTTTCAATCCCGTCTGTCGTAACGCTTCCACAACGGCAGCTTTCTGGTTTTTATTCGCAACTCTGCTCTGTTTGATACTCCCGATCTCCCGTAGCGCGGTTGCTGGAGTGTGTGTTTATGGCTGCAGCGGAGGTTTCCTTGAGAAGATGGTTTGTGAGCGGGATGAGCCCGTGGCCTGCAGCGCTGTGTCTGTGCGTAGTTGTGTGAGAGAGGGGAAATCCCTAAATACTCGTGGAGGAGAGAGAGTGAGGTTTCTTCTTTTTCTTTTGCAGTTGTCGCTGGAAAGCCGGTCCCCCTGGCTGTCGGCCAGTCTGTGTCGGGCGCAAAGGAGCTGTCAGGACTGCTCACCACCTCCAAGTGAGTGCGACTTTGTTTTTTATAAACTGTGGGTCTTTTTGACAGGCTGCTGGTGGGAAGCACCGCAACAGGGCGATTTCTGCATGTGAAGCTTTCTGGTATCTTGCTTATGACTGGAATTTTCTGAAGTGCAAGAGACTCTTAGGCTCTGGAAAACCATTTGCAACTGGCAGTTGAGTCTGAGAATGGCAGAAATGGGCAGAAGTAGACAGTATTGTGGCTGTTGGGCTATATTTCTATATGGTTTCCCAAATCCAAATTTGCTAATCTCTGTCTCTTGAATGGCTGTGGTGTCTGCCAGAAATTCAGGGTCGTCTTTAATCCTTCCCTTCATTCCCTCTGACAGTGAAGCTTTTTTTTTCCAAAGATAGGGGAACAAAGCCTCAATATCGGTTCATGAAGTTGATTAACTGGCCGTAGGGATTTCTGCTGGGAAATGAATCTGACGTTGACATCTCGCATCACTGTTTTCCCTTTTAATTCAAACCAAACTTTGGAGAATCGGACTCTGACTGATCTGGGAGGGGAGAGGAAGAAGAGCTGTTCTCAAATAGAAAGTAGGTTTTAAATGGGAAATGTTTCACTGCAAGGTAGATTGCTTTTGTGTAGGGTGACACAGCCCTTGCAGCACCTAGGTAGGCGCACACACAATAACAAGCTCACTTCCAATTTGGAAATACACGGATTTTGCCATAGGTGCTCCTTGTTCTAGCTGCCGCAGTGGACACAGGGAAACCTCTTGCTTCGGGTTTTTGTAGCTCGTCAGCTCCCTGTCTTGTGCTTCCAGGAGTCCCGCTTGGTTGTGTTAGGCCAGTCAAAGCCATCTTGCCTTGCCCTGTGCAGTTTATCGCTAACTGCAGTCTTTCTCTTCTGCTCGCTTTGTAGGCTGAGTTCGGCAGCAGAAACCTCCTCCACGAGTCCTGCTCCGTCTGCCGTGATCCCCAGCAGCACGACACCCAGCGCTTTCCACGCTCTGCAGAGCAGGCTGGTGGCCAGCAGCGCCCACTGCCTGCAGGCCCAGCCAGCCAGTACCCTCCAAGGTACCTGCCTCTCTCCATGTCTCTCTTGTGAATGTAAAAGATAAACCAGGTTCACAATCACTTGGTGGATCCTTTCTTGCGTTCCCTGGTTGCTTTGGGTTTGGCTGAGGCAGTACTTGTAGTGCTTTGCTATTGAAGAGCCTGCAGGGATCCAGTGGGATGCTATAAAGCAAGGCTGAAGGCGCAGTAGGTGACCTAAGATGTCATTTGTATGTAATGATGCCTTGAGATACCAAAACCGACCTCCTCTTGCCTCCTGGGTTTCACAGCTAACCTCGTTTGTAGCTGCAGCAATGAAATCGTAGAATCATTAAGGTTGGAAAA
>NW_009230141.1:0-21080 GCF_000690835.1 Fulmarus glacialis
CTGTGTCAGAAATAGCGTGGCCAGCAGGACTAGGACATTCACCTGTACTCAGCACTGTTGAGGCTGCATTTCGAATACTGTGTTCAGACATCTCACTACAAGAAGGACATTGAGTTGCTGGAGCATATCCAGAGAAGGGCAACGAAGCTGGTGAAGGGTCTAGAGAACAAGTCTTATGAGGAGCGGCTGAGGGAACTGGGGCTGTTTAGCCCGGAGAAAAGGAGACTGAGGGGAGACCTCATTGTGCTCTACAACTACCTGAAAGGAGGTTGTAGCGAGGTGGGGGTTGGTCTCTTCTCCCAAGTAACAAGCGATAGGACGAGAGGAAATGGTCTCAAGTTGCACCAAGGGAGGTTTAGACTGGACATTAGGAAAAACTTCTTTGCTGAAAGAGTGGTTAGACATTGGAACAGGCTGCCCAGGGAAGTGGTAGAGTCATCATTCCTGGAAGTATTTAAAAGACATGTAGATGTGGCACTTAGGGATGTGGTTTAGTGGTGGAGTTGACAGTGTTAGGTTAATGGTTGGACTCAATGATCTTAAGGGTCTTTTCCAACGTAAACGATTTATGATTCTATGGTTATGTAGAAGGAGATTGTAATTGCTGACTTTTAAAAATAGCACCAACTAATTCCCCCATGACCTCTTCGAGCCAGTGGAAGCTGCTGAAGGAGATATCTTCATAGTTAGAGTAATTAGGAAGCTTGGGGATATGAATGTCTCTGGAGGGTTGTCTTCATTTTATATTGTGCTATTTATACTGCAAGTTTTAATGCAACTAATAATTCCTTTTTTACGCATCATGATGTATTAGCTATTAGATTGCTATAAGGAGAAAGAAAGAGAGGGGAAAAAACCAAAGCAAATGGACTGGAAAGAATGGACCTCCAGTACCTAGTGAGACTAAATCTTCCACCATTACAATCCAGGCAGAGAGTTTTAGTGAATTACATCTACAACTCCCAGCCTGGCATCAAACCAAGTCAATAAATAAACTAGTTAATAAAATACTGATTTTTCAGTGTTCTTTATAAGCCACAAGGTAAGAGTACTCTGCAATGAGGAAAAGAAAGCGATCACTGGTAAAAATGTAATAGCAGGGAAATGGATAAAAGCCCCATCTTCAGGAATAAAAAAACCCAAACCAAAACAAAAGAAACCCCACCATGGACCCTTCAAGAGACTTTCTACTATGATTCAGCTTCAGTTATGGTGCTAACTCCGTAGTATTATCATCCTCAGTTTGTATTTCTTTGTGGAGTAGCCAGCAGTGACTGAAACTCACCAAAGTGAGTTAACAGAAATGTGAGCCTTTGTCAGGCAATATTAGGATGATATAATCCTAATTATGAATTAAACCTATGCCGGAGGTAACCTGTAGCAGTGAAATAAATATAGATGGACTGAGACCTGATTTATCCCATACTCTTCCAAAATAACTTTTTCTTTCCACAAGAAATACCTTTCTAAAGGATAGTTTCATGATCTTTTTATGAAGACAGTGTATGAGGTCATTTTAAGGTTCAGAGCAAAGTGATTTTTTTGGGTCATCAAATCCAGCCCCTTGTTATGATGGACATTACATCATAATACTCCTTCATTAAAAGCACTGTGGTTCATCAAATATGACTAGCTCTGTGTGGGGGGGTTGTGGGGTTGTGGGGTGGGTTTTTTGGGTTTTTTGTTTGTTTGTTTTGTTTGTTTGTTTTTTGTGTTTTTGTTGTTGTTGTTGGTTTTTTTTGTTTGTTTGTTTTTAAATTAGAGGGCCTCTCTATTCCTGTTTGGAAATCTCTTTCAGAAAGTCGTTTGTGATTATTTGAAAATCTGTATTTTCCCAGATTAAATCTGGTTTTGGTACCTAATTATTCCTACCTGCTCTAATGCAAACACGTTCCTTAAATTCTCTCCCTAGTGTTTACTTGTTTTTTATGAAAAAAAAAAAAGCCCTAAAAACAAAATATGAAAAGTTCCAGATGCACTATTATTAATATAGCTACACCCCTCCCTTAAATGTAACCCCTCCACCCTCACCCCCCTTCTGTAGCTAGAGTTCTTTCTTTTTGAAAAGAGATGTGTGTCTCTGCATTTGAGCATTCCTTGTGATGTTCACACACTCTACCACATCTTGGGCATCTGTCTATGTAACGATCATTTTAATTCTTTGTGTTGAATATCTAGATAGACATAGTATTGGCAGACTTGAACAGAAGATCACTTTTCTCTTTTCAAAAGCATTTCTAGCTTGCAGCAACATAAGAAGGCTCAACAGGATTCATGTTACTACAAATACAAGAGTCCTGTGTTAATATGGCTTTGCACTAACTAAGAACTTGGGAAATCTGTGAGCTGGAAGCTCACACTTCCCCCCGCCAAATAAGTGTCCTTGGTCAGATTTAGAATTATTGAGAACAAGGTAACAATTCGAAGTCTGTGTCACTGAATGAAAGCACTGCATTTTATTGGAGAATAAAAAAACCCAAATCCAAAACCCAACAACACACACTTCCTCCATTCCTTGGGGTAAAAAGGAGGTTCCATGGGAAGTTCTGCGGCAGCACATGGCCTTCTTGACTAACAGCTCACAGTAAGAGTGCAGAAGACTGGTGTGGCTCAGATCAGCCAGTGTGAATTGTTTCCACTAGCAGCTCCCCCCTCCCTTTTTCTTGTATTGTGTCCAGGCTATTCCAATAGAGGAACTTGTATCCAGAAGGACACATTTAAAGTCCAAGTATTTTAGGTACAATGGTTGATGGTTGCTAACTATAGAAGTTCAACAGATTCCCATACAGCTACAGACTCATGTAGGTAAGCAGGGACAACCTTAAGAGGAAGAATGCCAAAGACTATGTAGAAAATTCTTACAACAATCTTAATTTTCTTACAACAATGTTAGTTTTTAAATGAGGGAAAAGAGCTATAATGAGTTGGCATGGGAGTCTCTGCCATTAATTATGGAAGCTGATGAAGAGTACAGTATCTCAGAACCTAAGAGATATTAGAGACCAGCTGGTTCAGAGAGTGTCAGTGACAAATTCCAGATCTTTCTCCTATCTGTGTGGCAGTCAAAGAAATCCAGTCCTGAGGTGCCAACACAGGCTTTCTATTCCCACAGAACAGCGCCCAAAATTATTTTCCTAAGATATGATAGGATAAGGGATGAGAAGAAAGAAGTTTGCCTTTCTATTGTATAGGACTTAAGAAGCAAATTATCTTTTTTTTCCTCCTTACCCTGTGTCTGCTTTGGAAAAAAATCTATTTAGAAGTTAGATGTTTTGAAATTAAAGGGAGAACTCTGGGAGAGCAGTACGGAGTTCACAGGGCAAACACCAGACTTTTTGGTGATTTATAACACAAACTCCTTTGAAAGCTGCTTTTTCTTTTTTTTCTTCTCTCCTTCCTTGGTTATTGCCTAAGGTAGATATCACAATAATTGTTCAGAGGACAATATTCCCAGAAGTTAAAAACTGCAAACTTCTACTTGAAATATTTGAGACAGAAAAAATGCAAACTACACTAGCAGAAAACTTGAGGCCACTGACTTTTTTTCTGTTTTTCTGGATCTGCCCAGATCTGAACAGTGAATAACAAATTAGCAGTTGCTACCACACAGCCTTGTCAGTTCCCACTTATGTGCACAGTCAGAAAGAACATACATAGAAGAAACGTTCTGCTGGAAAATCAAACAAAAAAAGAGTGGTCTCAAACACATGGGTAAACATGTCCTCACAGGGAAACAGCCACAGGAATAAGGGAATAACCTGAAGTTAGGGATCATGTAAATAAAATCTGGTCAAATAAAAACTATCATCTTAAGAATTATGTGGAGCTTCCTATCAGCACCCCTCTGCAAAATTTCCTTTTATCCTCACAGCACAAATAGGATTCCACAGATGCTTGTGAGCTAAATCTAAAGCACAAGCTAAAGGGACTGAATGCCTTTAATTTGATGCCTCCAGCACATATATGCTCTTCTGAGAATCAAGAGAAGATCTTTAACTCGTGTAATGCAGAGTTGCTCCACTGAAATTAGTAGCGTTTGCCACACCCACTGAAGAGTTTGCCTTCTCTATATAATAGCTTGAAATGGAAGTTAAGGTTAGGTACCTACAGCCCATATCACACACACAAATTGACAAGAAAGAATACCAGGTTATGTCAGCAGCACCTAAACAGCATGCTGTTGGCATTTATTACTGTTCATGGCTACAATAATGTAGATAGCCAAGCTGCAAATGGAAGTACTTTTAATATACTGGATAACCCATGTATTACACTTATTTTTACATTTGGTCTGATACATTAGAGAACATGAACATATCAAATAACTCAAGGTGATAATCTGTATCCATGATTGCTGATAGAAAATTTAGATTGAAAAAAAAAAAAATAATACTGCCATAGCGACGGCTAAACGTTCAGAAGTTTCATAAAAGGTTTCAAAAAACAAAATACATCAAAGCAAACAAACCCAAACTCCAAGACACACAGGAGGAGAATTTTGTGACACTAGCCTTTTTCTTATAGGGACTTAAACAAACACAAAAAGTTAATGTTGTTTATTGTCTCCAGAGAATCATGCTGACTTAAGCAAAAGTGGTGGCAAATGCAATATATACTGCTCACATTTTTAATTTACCATAATACAGCTGTCTAGAATTATGTCAGAAATTACAGTGCAGATAAGTCTGGCCATTGTATTATTTGTTGCATTGTTTTCCCTGACAATACCTCAAGGTCTTCCTTCAAAGTGCAGTGAAAAATAGAGTCAAGGATATCACTAATAACCTCAGACTTTTTTACTACAGTGTTCCTTATATTCTCACACCATCAGTAAGAAACTCCCTTTCCCCAAACAAACAAAAAAAGAGAAACAGAATAAATCAGTCCACAAAATTTTTACTAGAACAGTTTTTTTAAAAAAAGGAAGGTATACACTTGCATATATCTACCATCAGTCAACACTCAGGTTCATCTACTGTAATCCAATTATATTATTTTTAATTAACAGATAGCTACAAGAATTAAAATTAATCAATCATTTTTCATCTCTGTCTGCTTGTACACACTGTGTGTAGCCACAAAGAAGAGCAAGTGAAACAGATCTTTTGTCACAGAAATAGGCAGTAGTAAAATGAATATTTAACAAGTTGAAGTCAAGGTAAACAGCATCCACTGCTCTCCCCTTGCCTACACAACCCATGATCTCATCACATAAGGCAAATACATTGGACAGTCACAATTTGCCCTGGGTAAACCCATACAACCTCACTGTACCTGAGTACGGCCAAGTTGGTGGCAGTGGCAGGTTCTGCCAACAAGTCATGTCCAGGGACTACATCCAGAACACCAACTCAGGAACAGCAGGATATGAGGCCAGAGCAGAGACAAGCTACCTGTAACATGCCCATGAGACAGACAGGAGACAAGACTAGGACCAGAACCAGGACTGGAAAAAGACTAGCTACAGTGTAAGTCTGGGGTCCATGCAGTCAGTAAGTCAAGACAGCAGGGAACAGGACACACCTACTTAAGGCATAGCTCAGAGCAAGACTGGGCTCCTGGGCCTGTGAGCAAAGAGTGTGGGTGTCACAGGTGATGTTGGTCAGAGCAATTAAGGCTTATTGGTGTATTCAGGGCCCTGAGAATTGATCAACTGCCTTAGTAAGCTGTGCTTTTCTTAGCCTTCTTTTTGCTGCCAGAAGCACTCTTGTTGCCCGTCTTGTTTGCTGCTTACAGAAGCATTCTTGTTGCCCTTCATGTCCCTCTGTTTCAACTCCACCTGAGCTCTGGTTTTCCTAGCCCTGTCCATGCACACTCAGACAATGTGCCCATAATTCTCCTGGGTAGCCTGTCCCCTCTTGCACCTTCTATGTATTTCCTTCCTGTATAGGAGCTCAGTCAGGAATTGCCTGTTCATCCATGCAGGCCTTCTGCATACAGAAATTGTCCTCAACACACTCTTGAAGCCTGCTGGATTGCTATCACTCATTTTTTCCTCCTCATGCCGACCCCCTGATGCCTGCCCTGACTGTTCTTGTCCCTCCGTGCCTGTTCCCAGGGCATTGTGCCTGTGCTATAACTGCAGCTCTACAGGCAGAGAAGGAGCCTTCCTCCTGCTGCCAGAAGCCATATATTTCCAGCCTTCCTCATCATGGTAGTCCATCCACTCCTCCTCCAAGCATAGTCACTAGCTGTCCTTCCTTCCATCCACCATGGGGCTTGGGCTCTTGTTTCTGCAATGCCCCTCCAAAGACCCCGTCAATATTCTGTTCATCCACCCTGGTACTATGCAGTCTGCTCATCTCCTCTCATAGCTCCTTCACTCGGTAATTCCATGTCTCAATGACAGCCCACCTCCCAAAAGTAAGGACATACTCAGCCCAACCCTATGGAGAGGCACCAGGCACTACCTGCAACTGAAGGCTGCATACTCCCCCCAGAGCCCCCTCTGGGTCAAGGCCTCAGATGTCACCAAATCGTTGTTCCAGCTGGTGCTGGAGACCGTGCCCTGTGGCAAGCTAACACCATAGATGAGCAGGCTCAAAGAGTTTTCAGAGTTTCTAGACCCCTTTGCAGTAATAGCTGTAGCAACTGCAGCACTCCAGGATCCATGATCCTTCCCACTTGTTAGGTAGCTGCTCCCCACATACCAGCTGAATAGGTGTTTGACAATCCCTGAGCAGCAGCCAGTTGGAAAGAAGAAGTGTAGGCACCCCCAAATCCAGGAACGGGCAACACAAGCTGACTTTCAGAACTGATAGAAGCAAAAGCCTCCAGAAGCCAACCTTCACCTGCAGCAGGAAGCAGCCAGAAGTACCCCCAAGGAAGATGTTCCCTGCAGAAGCAGCATATGGAAGAAATTCCTTGAAGAAGAAGCCTGGAAAGTGCTGTGACAACTGTTATATCTCTGCTAGCTGATTCTCTTAGTTGCACTCAAGCACAGGCACAGTGAGAACTAGTTGTTAGCACATGGGTGTTGTGAATGTATTAAAAGATGAAGAGCTTTCTGACAGCCAGCCCACAGTTAAGTCTTGTATGTTGGAAAGAGAAAGATTTTTTTAAGGACTCTGAAGGGACTCTCTCACAACCCGGAGAGCCGTTCATGGAAAGCTGTCAACTAGAAGTGAAGTTGGAAAAAAAGAGTCCTCTAAGAAAAAGGTGCAGGCAAAGCTATGGACAGTCTCGGGGCCTGTCACAACCAGACCACTGAAGCCCTGGGAAGTTCTTGCATCACTTACAAGAAGACCCCCTACCAGTCCCACTACTAGAAAATTCTGAAAGTCCTTGGGAAAGGTTATTGCAGTGTTTATGCAGGCAGTCCTGTCAGATTTTCAATTACCTGTAGCAACTAGCTCTGCCAGCTATTAAACATACATGTAGTAGACATACACAGAAATAAACTGCCTACTATCCTACATGTAGAAACAGCCACTGGCTATGTTTATATTAGTGAGTAGTGCTGCCCGAATGAAACAGATCTGAGGAGCAAAACAACTGTGCTGACAATGAGACATCAATATTATTTGTGCTTCAAGAGGTTTTATTTCAGCCCTATTCTGGTTTTGTGAACTGCGTGCTTACTAACACACTAGGCACACTCCTGGAGTGCATCTGCTGCGACGACTTCATCTCGCAGAATGAAACCCAATTCATGCTTTCATGCCCTTGGAAACTGTTTCATGACATGAACTTTTTGCAGTAGATAGGAGATTTTTTTCAAAAAATTCAAACTCAAATGCTCATATAGATACACCCACATTCTTAAGAAATGCAAAAGATTATCCTGCTCTCAACCCACCTAACTCTATAACCTTTTCATTGTTTGGACTCCTTGGATGATAATATTGGCCTCTTACCAACAATATGTAGTTTCTAGAGAAATTCTTTGTCCTTCCCAGGCTGGCTTCAGACTTTTTGTCTAATACTGTTATGGTTTGTTAGCTCAACTCTGTCCATCAGCCAAAGCAGACTAGGTACCAGTGTGACCTTGGAGCAAAAAACCCAGACATCCATGTAGGATATTGCTGAATGTGGCATACATAATGTGTTCTGGCTAACACTGAGCTTGCCATCAATCTTTCCTTTTGAAATAGTCCCAAAAATTAATGATAGGCAACTTTTGCACCCTAAGCACGTCAGTCCAATGACAAACAAGATCTTTCAGGGTTCAGTGCTATCACAACTCTTACTTCAGATATGCACATGTAAAGTTTTGAAACCAAGTTACGTGGCTTGCAGCATAGCTCCGTATACATTTCCAGCCACTGAGGATACCAGTGAACATATCAGAGAGATGGGGTTGGATGAAAACTGAGAGATCTGTGGTGAAATCCAGGGAAGACAGGAGAAATGCAAGATATAATACTGTTTATTTTTAAATGCTGGTGAGCTTTCCTCTCTGAAACTTAGACTCTCCGCTCAATCCTCTTAATAAAGAACAGGCATCTAACAATGATTGTGTTCTACTACTAAGACCTCTTTCTCTCTGAGGTTTTGAGAGCCTGAGACTTCACAAGAAATTACCAAATTATGTGCTGTTGATATAAAACTCCAGATATCTCTTAGGTAAAACTAATCAAACCAAGAAAATACATGAAATAATTGAAATTGGTAGGGTTTGTAATATACTACATTTTCCTATAACTATAAACAACCTTTCAAATTTACTGCAGACTATGTTTTGCTTAACTGTATATTTGTTATCTGAAAACATTTTTAAACCACAAAACATTTCCTTTTTGAAATTCTGCATATTTTAACTCTTCAGGAGAAGAAACAAAAAAGTACATTATACCAGGCTTCTACCACTACACAACTTCCTAGTATCTGTCAAAGCCATTTTAAGGATTTTGGTTATGAAGCATGGACTGTATTAATTCTGTATTAATTCCTTCTTTTTCCTTTGTCATGTGGTTTTATTGAGATGGTGAACTGGTGATCTGTGTTGTTAAAATGCTCCTGGTTTAGAAATAACTTGTATTTTCAGTCCTTGAACAGTACTTAGGTACTATAATGACACATGCAATATAAATATTGCATACACAAGTGACAGATGCCAGAGCTTGATGTGTATTTTCTATGAAAGACATGTTATGGTGTTCCTTTCCAGTTAAAATATCACTATAGCCAGTGAGTCCTTGTCAAATCAATTTTTTTAAAAGCAGCACCAGAAAGGTCTTGAATTAATGGAATAATCTCATTCAAACATGGTAGATCTTCTTAGCCTTGTTTCTCATCTGCCCCACAGAAAACTTCACTCTTTAAATCCCCCCTCAATGGCTAACTTCCTACCACCTGTTCAGCCACCACAAATACCAGCTAATACAATACTACTCCATTTCAGAGAATCTTTTCAAGAAAATCTTTTTCGATTCTTGTAAACTCTAGCAGTTTGTAGTTTAAATAGTATGATGGAGAGTGACAAATGCAGAGACCAGATAATAAAAACACTGTTGCTGTTACTTGTGGACACAAAATAGCAGAAGAGTCTAGAGGATAACTGAACACCCTTTTAAATATTAACACAAACTAAGGTCTTTCCCAGTATTTTTCCGGTTGTTTTTTTCTGTTGTTTAAAGTATCACATTTTGCTTTTGTTTTTCCCTTAACACCTAACCGTGATACTGCCTCTTTGAAAATTGCAGACAAAGTGAGACAGATGTCTTGAATGTGTAAATACCAAGGGAATTGTTTATCAAGAAGTTATGGCCATGTGTAGCTCTCAGGACTTTGTCTCTCCTCTGTTGTGGGAGATCTGTTAATAATTTGCATCACAAGTAGAGAAAATCAGATACAAACTACTACAGCTATCCAGACACATTTGAGAAAAATACTGGGAGATAAAGCCAGTGATTCAACAGGTCTGCTACTTATGAGCTAACAGAAAATTTTCCAGAGAATGCAATATCTTTCTGTGCTGCCCTAGGATGAAAAATGAGGTATTATAAATTTATTATAAATGGTAAAGAAGGACATCTGTTTCTGTATTATTTTCCTTTATCGGATATTAAGCCTCCTTTTTTTTTTTTCTCTTTTTTATTTTATTGGCAGGAGGTTGGTTTTCCTTTCTTTCTTTTGACAGAAAATGCAGAATTTATGAATAAAATATTTTTTTGTTGAACAGAACTTTCTTTTACACCTTAATTACATTCAAAAATCTTTCCTTTGCTTTTTTTTGTATACAGGATAAGTTTTGCTTATAATGTAATCAAATGTAATGAAATATGTGGTTATTATCTGTAAGGTAATGAATGAGGAAGAATGTATTACCATGTTCTTAATCATTGTGGAGTCCAGATGATATCATTAACCAAAGGACCCTAGCTCGAGTTGTTCTGTAATAAAATCTGAACCCTAGTATTGATTTGTAATGTGTAATCTACCACTTAGCTCACTGTGATTCATATACGTAAGAAGAAATTAGTTTCCTTTAGAGGAGTTTTGAATTTCAAAAATATAAGTTTCAAAAACTTTTCTTTCCTGAACCATAGACCTAAAATAAAATTTGATAAGAGTGGAGTAGCAAGTTACTTTGTGCCAACGTGCATGCATTGACTTTATCTCATTAAGATGGAGAATTGTTATTTTACACTATTGATTTTTAGGTTCTCTTTTATAATTTTTATTGTCCTGATACTCTCTTATTCTTCATCCTATTTAGTTTCAAAAAAAGCCTGTATTCTGGGCTCTGGTACAAACCAACCTGCACACTAATCATCAGTCATCTTGTGCTACTGCTAGTGAGATGAAAAAGCCAGAATTTAAAAGAAGAAAGGTTATCTCCAACCCATACATGCAATTCTGAAAAATTTTCATTTTTTTTCAGAGCTTGGATGACATCTCGGGAAAATTGTTTCCTGAACTAATTTTCTTGCCATCCCTTATCATTCCCTCCCACTCATGGTTACAAAATATCCCTGAGGCAACTAACAAGGCTACTGCTAATGCTAGTCATTCCCATTGTCAACATTGTTATCAAGTGTTCAATAGATTTTAAGTTTCTTTTAATATAAATGAAGAAAACAGGTAAGATTTTAGAATAATGGTGCCAGTCATTCAACTGCAATCTCTCCACCATTTATGTGATAACTACTATGCTACCCAATTTTATTCAACTCAGGAATCAAAAATGTGGTTGGCAGTATAAAAGACCAAAAACTTCCCTGTAAAGTAAGTATTTAAATTTACCCATGATGCCAAGAGAGGATCCAGAGAAATAGAGTGGAAGAAACATGAGGAGTCAAGATGTGGGCCATGAAAACAAAACTTCTATATCAGTTTAAATATGGTCTTGATTTGAAAGTAGCCTGGTAAGAATTCTTGAATTAGCTATGTATGAATCAGTAAGACACAAGAAACAGAGTAATTCAGTATAGATCAGTCACTTTAAATATTTTGGCTGATGCCCTTCTCAGAAAAAAATCTTTTAAATGTGAAGTACACAAAACAGCAGGTGAGCAGTGCGATGATGAGACTGGCCTTGTGAGAGAAAACTGGAAACAAGCAGAACATAAGGAGAGGGGGGAGAAGGCTGAGAAACAGGAAGGTAATTACGTATGATAGGATATATGAAGACAAAGGATAAAAATGTGCTGATAAAGACTAAGGAGAAGGTTGCAAGGTTCAATGAGACAATAACCTCAGCCTGAAAATATATAGTTTGGTATTTGGAGTCATCCTCCAAAGTTTTTTGAATTCAGGTACACTGATGCCAGCCTGGAATTCCTCCAAGAGGAAGACGACTCTTCCACTCTTTGTCTTCAGGCAATTCTTTGCCTTCTTTGTGTTGCTGAAAGATTGACAGGATGGATAAAGGTATTGTTCATTTTTCAGTAATATGTTAATGCCATTGATTTAACAAGTCTATTTTGAAGAGCTATTTTGTGCTCCTCTGTTCTGTATCTGTAGGTTGTGTTGGTGGGTTGTCACTATAGCACACATACATTCTGCACAGCACTCTGCCTCCCTCACCCTACTGCTATCTGGCTGACAACTTTATTGTAAAACATCAACAGAAAAGATGTAGTTACACATTTTTGGCTCCCCAAACAGGTCACATTATGTTAGGCTACAAAATAATTACATGATATTCTTTGCTTTCCAAATTCAGGATTATCTGGCCTGTGCCTATGGCACTAACACTACATCTGCTGGTGATATGCATGACAGCAAGAACAGAGGCTGATTTGCAGTCTCAGAAGCTATCAAAATTAACAGCATTGAAAACACAATAATTATGTTAATTGGACAATGCCTCTACAGCACAAGCTTTAGCTTTGCCTTAGCATTTAATGACTTCTCTTATGTTGGTTATATCAAATGCTAAGAAAAGTCAGAAAGTACTCCTCAGTGTCTTGGCTTCACAGTAGGGACACTCAGAAGTAATCTGAGCTGGTCAAAAGCTTTCCAATGGCATATTTTCTTGTCAGAAGACATCATTTCACCAGAATAAAAACATTCTGCAAGAATGTACTGATTCTGACAAATTTAATTCAGCAAAAACATACTTGGTATCATTATGAAGCATTAAGACTTTTATTTTAATATAATTTTAATTTGAGAGCATCTCTTTTACCGAAAATAGACATTAAAAATAGTAATAAAATATATCGGTTTTATTGAAATGAGATATTTGGATTGAATTAACATTATCTTTTCCAAGATATAATGAAACAAGTTCAGAAATCACGGAATTTTCCATTTCATAGACTTTCAATCTCTGGCACGTTCCTGCAAGTATGAAGTAAAAAATTACCTCACTCTACTACTCAGAAACAGATAAATAGTTCTGTAAAGGATTTTCACAATGCTTTTCCCCAGAAAAATGATGAAGTTTATAAGCTGATGTTTCTACTAAACACTTTCTAGAACTCAGAGCAGATCCTAAAGTGATATAAATCAGAAAAGTCCACTGTGACCGCAGCAGGCAGTGTTTAATGCAATCAGTCATCATGAATGTTCAGGCTTTTCAGATGCACTTGATGATGGACACTTACAGCATGTTTTATAAAGTTAGCATTTGAAGAACTTACCATTGCAGTTCAGTTTGCTTCTCTGCTCTGTAGTGTGAATTTTTGTCAAGTCACTTAATCATCCTCTGTCTAGTCTCCTTCTGTAAAATTGAAATAATATTTTCCAACTTTCATTCAGTCTGGAATTAGACTTACTCCTGCAATATACAGATTGGTAGACTGTTGGTAGACTGTGTAGAGCAAATTGGAAACAGCAGCATGAACATATACTACATGGTTAAGGGGGACATTAGTTCTTCAGAGCAGAAAATACCTTCTAGTATGTGTTTATGAAGAACCTATTAGAAATAATTTCTTTGTCAGTCCTACAGAATATATTAGAATATAAACGAAAATAAATAACAACTTTCTGCTTTTAGAATTGGCCAACTCTACTGTAGTTTTTGTATGCAGGGATTACATATCTTAGGTTGCTAATTGGTAGCCTCTTCATAATTTAGAATTTTTAACTGACTACATACTTCGTTATCTCTTCCATTATTTAAACTTTTGGACAGTGGGAAAGCTTGTATCTTCACACCTCTCCAGTAAGCTAGTTTTTTTAACCTCTTTTTTTTTTTTTTTTAAGTCTGCAAATTAAAATAGTGATGGTACAGGCGCTGTATTGCAAATCCAAGCTTCATGCACACAGGCTTATTTTTTAAAATTGCTTTTCATGTACCCACGAGAGCTAGTCCATGAATCCTTGAAGATCGCACAGTGAAAGCTATTGAGATAGAGGAATGAATTAGATTTTGACTAAAACCTGTAAGGGAAAACACCTTTACGAATTCAATAGTTAACAAATTCCTCTATATTGAAGGATTTTTTATACAGAGCAAGGCTGGCAAACCCTTCAATGGCACACCAGAGAAGTGTTAGAAAAAGACAGTTACTGATTTGCAATTACCCTGTAGACAATGTATCCAAACAATATCGATTATTTGTTATTTACTAATTATTGTTAGATTTATCATTATAAGACATTGTTCAAATTTCACCTAGTCTGCCCTTGTCAGAGGGACAAAGGACACTTACTTTATCCCAGGAATTATCAAATTAGTATTCTTAGCTAATTAATTAAGTCAAATGTATTATGGAATGGTACATAGACTATAATTTGACGCTCTCCCTGTTAGCTATATTTCTGATTAAATGCAGCCTGTGGTTCACATCTATTCAGGAATTAAAAAAAAAAAAAGGATTAGGTATAGGTTAGAATATAACACTGTTAGTTGACAAGGGAGACAAATGCATGCCAATTGTTGGAATTCTCTATATATGGTCTAAAATGCTCAGCAGCAGAGCATCTACAATTCTGACATTCATTAACACAAATTACCTTGTGTTCTATCAGAAAAGCCTGTAGCAGCATGCCATATAATAATTGTCTAGGATATAGTGCTACGGATTCTGCAGTGCCTCCCAAGAGTCTGCCAACTGCACAGCGGAAGGCCAACAGTTTGTGTGCAACAGCTACACATGTGGCCTGTTAGTGAACAAGTCTCTTTAAACAGTCAGGAGTAAAATGACAGTCTCCATTAGACCATTACACAGACACTGGGTATCTTCCTTGCTCTCCAGAACAACAGGAGCTTCTCAGCAACTCTGAAGTTACATGACCAAAGAGATATAATTGGCCCACGAAGACAAGCCTGGGACTCCAACATATTTCTTTTGCAACATTTCTTAAGGAAAAAAAAAAATGTTTTGGTGATAGGAAGTTTTAAGTTGTGGAAAGAAATTAAAAATAGGAATAAAAGACATTATTTGAAAAATTATTTTATCTATACAATAGCCTTCAACATAAAATCCCACAGCCTGAATCTGTTTTCCCATTGGCATACTTATAAAAATCAATTCATGCTATCTTAAATTGTCTTAATAGCTGCATGGACCATAACTCAGTAGATTCTTCTTCACCCTTGATTTTGTAACTAGCTTTCCTTCTACACAAGCATGTTGAACTTGGTAGAGTGCCAGCTTCATATTAGAGTTTAATAATATATCTTCTATTACAGGTGTTAAATAGAAAACAGCCTGATTCAGTGATAATTCAGGAGAAAAAAGAAACACAACTAAATAAAGTATATAATATATACATTATATTGTATATATGCATTGCAGTTAGTGATGAAACCAGACTGACCCACCAGTAAGTTAAGTGGTTTTAATTATGCTCATCACTATTACATCGTTCAATAGATTTATGCCATAAAAACAAAATAAATGTATTTTTTCCACAGGTATATACATGTGTTGTCTCATATATATATATGAAAATTGTTGTCATGCTAAAATATCACATAGGTCAATATCAGTACCAGTTGTATCACGTACATTTTTCACTGCATGATTTAACAATGAAAAAAATCTGAGGGTTAATTTCAGTTTGGACGTATCAGAAGGACCAGGTTCAGGATTTGATTTTCTGGAATCATAAAGATTGATCCATGTTACTCCAGTTCTTGACAGAATAAGCCCTGAGAATTCAGTGGATTTCACTGAAAGCTGTTACCTTTCTAATTAGGTTACTTACTAAAGCTTTAGTGAGTAATTTTTGCCACAGAATGACAACTGTTTTTCTATGTAGACTTAAATAGTAATGTTTTCAGTCAGTGCTTACTTCCCTCCATTTGCTGTAATCCCTCCTAGGCTGTGCTTCAAAGTTTGAGAGGTATCTTTACCCCCTACAGTAAAAGGAAGCTAGGTCTGGAGTTCAATTTATTATTGCCTACCACAGATATCTCTGCAGCTTGCGATATATTAATGAAAAGGATATGTTAAGCTGGGTTAGCCCTGTGTAATACAGCTGTATTCTGCTTCCTGTACCCACTAATTCATTAAATGCCATTGCTGGCTGCATCCCTACATCCCTCAAGATGTAGCTCTGGTACAATAAGTTCCCAGAAAAACCTTTGAATAAATACATGAAGGGAGTACACATACTTAAGTATTCTACTGATGAAGATTCACAGATTTTAGTTTTAAATTGTGGAAAGAAATTAAAAATAAGATTAAAAGACATTCTTTGAAAAATGATTTTATCTATACAATAGCCTTCAACATGGCAAGACACTTGCAAACAACCATTATCACCTGGAATTCATATGCTTAAACTTTTGTTTGGAAGTCAATGCTGAAGATGTTATTGAAAAGACAGAAATATTACTTCACTTCCTTCTTGACCATGTCATTACAAGTAAATAATAATTTGAGTTATTTTTTTATTTGGAACAACATCTATTGAACATCTTCTTATATAATGATGTAACAATAATATAGGAGTCAGAGAGGTGTTGATATACTCAGAAACTTGTTTGGGTAAAAGGAAACACTCCTAATAAGCAAAGTCAAGAATTTATTGCTAGTGTACTTGAAATCCTAACCATCTAATCAAAGAATTCCAAATCTAATCATTACGGGGGGGGGAAAGGGGGGAAGATTACTATTAGAGAAGAAGATCTCAATAATAATAGAGTTAAAACTGCTATGCAGACAATTCCTAGTATCTAGCCATTCCTCACTGTTATGGCTTACCCTTCCACTATCCTTCCGGGTCCTAAGGTTATTGGCTAAACTTTGGGGGCAGGAGGAGTCTGACAGCAAGTTGTCAGTATCCCAAGTCCTTCAGAGGGAAGGATATGATGTTGACGGTGGGGGTTTCTTTCTCCAATTTGGTGGCAGGAGGGTGATTTCTTTTTCCTCTTTCTAAAGCCCATTTGGGGCTATTTTTATATCTTTATATCTTATCACCTTTTACAATTTGCTTTTTCTTCATTGCTCTGCAATTCCACTTTACACCTACATGCACTATATATGGAGTATCTCACATATAGCGGATACTTGTTCTTTTATGCCCTAAAATCTGTATTGTCCAGCTCCCATGCCTGCTTTTCTTTAATTATCAGTAAATGATCACTGGTGAGTTGTTTATAGTCCTGGGGTCTCCAGAGTCACCAAGTGCCACTTCTCTTACCATGTCATGCCCACATTCCTCTACACTGCAGTAGGTCCCCATTTCAATACCATCCTATACTCCTCTACACTACTTCATTATGCGAAGATCATAAAAGTTTGTTCTATGCAGAAGAAAACTCACTTGTTACTACCATGTACACAAAAATAAAGAGAGCTTTAGGTAGATCAAGACAAGTCCAAACAAAGCCTAACAAAATTCAGTCCAGAGGCCTGAGGTAGTATCAAGGCTGTACCAGCCATGTCAGTATTGTAGTTTTGGGGCTACAGATACAGAAAGCATTAGTGAGCTGTGTAAGTAAAAAAATGAATGGTGACAAACTGGACAGCTGCTAAACCAGGCAATGACAGCACTTAACTTATCCTGGTAGTATCGGAATCTTTAAAGGGGGTATCAGCCACCCTTCCTTTCCAGAAGAGGATGCAATCACATACCAAAACACAGCTGACATCCCATGAAAAAAATATATTATTTTCTTTAATTTCAACCATGAAGTAAAACCACAGACATTAATAAATAGTAGAATTGCCTAAGTGGTTTCAGATGCATGTGGTCCAAATGAATATCTTCAGGAAATGGTTTGATATTTGACTCACCAACATCAATGTGATATGTAATTACCAAGAACAGGTTTACACAGTGTAAGACTTTGGACATATTTTTCTAGAGTTCAGAGCAAAACCAATTTTATAATGAAATATAGTGCTTGATAAAGGCTGGAGTTCCGCCTTGTGGAAGTTTTCATACATAAACATTCATAATACCTTGTAGGATGGAGATGCTACCAAAGCGGAGAAAAAATAGTTCAAACAAGCCATACTTTTTGGTTAGAGTAAAATGCCAATAACCTATCATGACTGTGGTGGTATGATTCACTTTAATACTGACACATATAGATCCCACAAACCACAGAAACATTTGGACTGTTATTTTTAATGGCCTTTTAAAGATGTTAACAATAAATGCAAATAATAAAACATCTTTATTACGTTGCTATACTTGGCAAAGAAATTAGAACTGTATTGGATGATGGCTGTACTGGGTCTGGCTGGGATGGAGTTAACTTTCCTCATAGCAGCCGATATAGTGCTGTGCTTTGCATTTCTGGCTAGAATGGTGTTGATAATATGCCAATGTTTTTGCTATTGCTGAGCAGTGCTCGCACAGAACCAGAACTTTCTCTCCAACCTCCCTCCACCCCGCCATTTCCCCCCGCCCCCCATAAAGGCCAGTAGGCTGAGGGTGGACAAGAGGTTGGGAGGGGACACAGCCAGGACAGCTGACCCAAACTGACCACAGGGATATTTCCTACCATACGACACCACCTCAGTAATAAAAGCTTGGTGAAAGGCAGGAAGGGGGGGAAGACTTTTATTATTAAGGCATTTGTCTTCCAAAGCAACCACTATCCGTACTGAGGCCCTGCTTCACCGGCTGGACATTGCCTGCTGATGGGAAGTAGAGAATAAAACTCATTTTGTTTTGCTTCCACATGTGGCCTTTGCTTTTTTCATTAAACTGCTTTCATCTCAACCAGCTTGCCCATCTTATTTTCTTCCCCTATCCTGTTGCGGAGCAGGGAGTGAGAGAGCCACAGGGTGGGAAGCCTGTAAGCCAGTCAAGGTCAACCCACTATGATGCATTTATTTAAAAATAGTGCAGTAATTGCCACTACATTCATGTGCTACAGAGTCAAAAAGAATAAAATTGTAGACTTTTTGAGATGGACTCTCCAAACAGCAGGCATTAATATAAAATGCTTATTTGTGATACTATAATATAGAAACATCACATCAATAGCAAGAAGGGTAGGAACTGTTCTTTTAGGGCTTCTTTAGCAGAGAGATGAAAAGGAAGTTATTTATAATTAAAATAAATTAAAAAACAAAAAAAAAACTTAGCTGGGTCAAATCTTGAAGTCAATTACAAAGCTTCTACTTATTTCAGGTTGTAAAAATAAGTCAAAAAAACCAAGTCAAGAATCAGAAATGAAGGCAAACAAAATTTAGGAAAGAAATTACCCAACTAATAATTAGAAACTTTTCCAAACCACTATATGCAGTCTCTCTCACCCTCAAATCAGCTGGGAACTGTTACTGATCATTCAAAGCCAGGAGGATATTATAATTTTCTAGGTTATGATTTCACTACAGTACACAGGAACACACCAGTGCATTCAAAGAGGGTCAAAGAAATGTATGTTTCTGTAAGTCCAATGTTAATTACAAGTGAATACTAAAATATGTAGTTTGAAGAAAATAAAGTGTTAGTTCTAAAATGGTTCAGGTGTTTTCTGCAAGCTCAGAATAACATCTCTGTTTTTTCCTCTTCTCATACATCTGACAAACTTCAAAATTCTTGAGTATTTGATAGGATACTGTAGCAAAATACAGCCACGTACAAAAATTAATATATTATAAACAGTAGTATTATTTAGTTCTTATTTCTTTCTTTTTATAAGTAATGTTTCAATTGCTTTAACAATAAGTTAGCACCCTTTCCATTTTACAGATGGGAAACTGAGTCAGAGGGAAGTAATTCAGTCACAATTTGCTAAACTAAGAGAACACAGTATGCAACTTGGGAAAACAAGAAAGGTATCCTGGATATCAAACCCAGTCTTTCATTTACATTCCCATAGCAAGTGAGTATGCATACATGCTACACAGATCTAACTGCTGGTCTTTTTTCTGGTTTAAGAAAATGTCTCTTTCTTTATCTTTTGGGGATATTCTTTTGGTTTTTTTGAAAGCTTAAGCGGTTTTTCATGTCCTTTTCAGTTCTCTGATCTTATTTTATGAATTGAAACATAAGTACTCAGATATATTTTCAAACTGTAGGGGTGTATATATACATACATAAGTACGCAAAAAAGCATAAAAAGACAAAAATCCCAGCAATTTTCCACAAATACCACTGGAGGTTGCATCCCACTTGCCATTTGTGATACTGGCTTCAGTCTGAATAAATAAAAGTTTACTGCTCATACTCAGTGTATTTTGTGTTGACGTTAGCTAGGTTTCTACTCCCATATTACAGTGAATACTCTTAAGCTAGGCAAAATTCTCAAGTCACAGAATCTTTCTGGTGGACTGTCACTGGTGTGACTTCAATATAGTAAGGCCCTCCTGATTTGACATTGGCAGAGATTGGAGCTTACAACTCACAGTAACTACTAAACATACAGAGGAAAAAAAAAAGTATAGAGTAACTACACCACTCACTTACCAGAAAACAATTCTGTAACTAGAGTATAGAAATGATAATGCTTCAAAAACATTCAGTAAAAAAAAAAGCTGTTAATGTGCCCGACAGATATCCACTTACAAGATCATTCTGGTGACTTAATCTTATAGAATTGCCCCTTATAAAAATTCCTGATCAGCCCCAGAGGCAAGAATTAGAGCAAGAATTAGATCAGAAAAACTATATCTGTTGGGTTTAATTTGCCACATCCTTGCATTTTTATAATAATTTATGCCTTTGCATAATGTGCAAAATATATGTAAAACATAATTCTTCATTCAGCTACAAATCTAGCAGCAGTGACATTTTTTTACATACTTTACAGTGACATACATGAACACATAAGGTATATTATTACACTAAAGAGTACAGAACTGAGTTAAAATTTTGAGTGTTGCTTCCAGAAATATGCTAAAAGGTTGTAGCTTTTCTTCTACTCCCCTCTCTGGTACTGTCCTGGTTTCAGCTGGGATAGAGTTAATTTTCTTCCAGTAGCTGGTATAGTGCTGTGTTTTGGATTTAGTATGAGAATAATGTTGATAACACACTGACGTTTTAGTTGTTGCTAGGTAGTCTTTACGTAACTCAAGGACTTTTCAGCTTCCCATGCTCTGCCAGTGACGATGCGCACAAGAAGCTGGGAGGGAGCATAGCCAGGACAGCTGACCCAAACTGGCCAAAGGGATATTCCATACCATATGACATCATACTCGGTATATAAGCTCGGGAGAGCTGGCTGGGGGGCAGCAATTGCTGCTCAGGGACTGTCTGGGCATCGGCCAGTGGGTGGTGAGCAATTGCACTGTGTGTCACTTGCTTTGTATATTATATTACTATTATTATTA
>NW_009230142.1:0-10913 GCF_000690835.1 Fulmarus glacialis
CAGTTTTTTACCCAGCAAAGAGTATAGAAGAAGCAAGGAGAGCAGAAGCCTGGAAAGGAGCCACAGAGCTGCCGCGGGATTGGGGGGAGCAGCAGAGTTGGCTAGCAGGGCTGGGCAAAGAAAACAAGGGGATGGTGGCAGGGGCAAGGGAAAAAGATGTATTTAACAGGCAAGCAGGAAAAAGAAGAGACAAGAGCGCACTGTATTTCCACAGCAAACAACCCCTTTCCTCAGGAAGATAAATAAATAGCTATCAGGACACCCGAAACACAGTAACATAACTGTTTCGGTTTTGCACGGCAAGGTCAACATGTATCGAAACTGCAGTTTTGACTTTTTCTTGCTAGTTTTGTAGAGGTGACCTGCCTGTTCCCAGAGTCTGAAGCTTGTTGTTTGGCTTGGAAACAGAAGAGGGAAGGTGGCCCCATCCCCGGGGGAAACCCACTCATGACAAGGACACGGCTTTGCTGGAAGACCCCACAGCATCACTCCCCTGGTGTTGAGACAGCAATGCTGAACCCAAAGGAGGTATGTCATGCCTGGAAACATGTTTCTTTTCCCTGTGAAAATCAGCAGATATAATTAAAGATATTGCCTTGTCCCTGCAAGTATAGTGCATTTAATAAACCCATCTTTGCTCTGTGGCTTCCATATAATACTTCAGTTGGAAGATTTTGACCAGAAGGGTTGCACATATTCCCCCTAAGCTCCGTTATGGACCATCTCTTGTTTCTAGCGACGCTGCCATCCAGTAAATGCAGAGCCTCTCGAGGGGACACACCCAAACTCCTAACACCATTTAACAGTGCACATAAGAGTGGCAGGGGCAAAAGAGAGACCCAGTGGGACAAAAGGGGGGGAAAAACCTGAATACTTTCAAGCCCTGCTCAGGCATCGAGACCTGGTTCTGCTGCCAATGGTGATGGCCGCTGTGCAGCACCATCACCGCTGCCCAGCAGCAGCCAGCCCCAGGGTGAAAGAAGAATGAACAAACTGAAAAAAAAGCCCTAAAGAAGTCTCTATCTTAACTCTGAAAACACACTTTTCCCTTTCACTGAGCAGATAAGGAGGGAGGAATTCTATTTACCTTGCTAAAAGGTGAGACCAGTATTTATTTTTAGCAGGCCTTTGAGCTTAGGGCTGGAGCCTCGTGGAGCTCTGACCCGGGGTAACTGGATTAGTTGTTGCATTATGCAATACATCCCTGTTAGGCACTGCCAAGCAGTTCATAACAGACACTGGATAAAGCAAGCCTCCATCAGAGCCTTCGGAGCAATTACTGAACATCATGGGAAGAACTGTAGTGCATGGGGTCACCAAAAAGTCATGTAGGACCAAAAAGTTACAGGCACGTAAACATTTCAGTCATCACTTATGCACCATATCGTGCAATTTGTGTGACACAGCGAAAGCTGACGGAGACGGGGGCATGGGATAGGGAAACCTTAAAAATATTTTTTGTATTCAAAGCAATCTGGATTCAAAGATGTTTGCAATCTGCATACACTTACTTTGCCCACAATGATTCATATCGCTTCACTACGGCAAGCTCTCATCGGTGTTTTTTCCCCTATTGTTGCAAGAGGCAGAGCTCCTCGGCTGGATGGCTGCACGCAGGGGCAGTGCTATGTCTTACTAACAGTGAAGTCCTTTCCCTCTCAGGCCCGAGCACTGCTCCACAGGTGATACAGTAAAAGAAAGGATAGGAAATAGAAACACAGTCTTCTGACTGGAGGGAATTAATTTAGAAAACTTTGTGAAGTACCAAAGCAAGCCGAGATTTCTGTTCCACCATTTATGAATGAGCAGCGCTATTACCTGAGCACCGTTGGCTTCTGCAGATAATTATTCCCAGATAAATGGCCTGCAGGGTACCCCAACACCGTACAGGTGGTTGCTAAACACTAGACAATGTTTGCTCTTCAAATCTCAGGTGAATTTGTGTACAGCATCCTGCAGCAACCACAGAGAAGTATAAAGCATGGCTGGCTCATCTGCTGCGTTGCGGCAAAGGAACCACAGAACATTCTTGCTGTACTGGACAAACCCAGAGCTAAAAAGCAATAAAGCCACATAAATGAGCCACTAGTAAGAAATGACTTGGCACACGTTGCTCTGTCTATCTCGGCACGGCATGAGACTGAGGGGTTTGAGCTGATGGAGATCTTGGTTTCTCTCTTTTTGTTCTTGTTGTTGATGTCAATGAGATCTGGAACACGAAGAAATAAAGTGACAGGATCTCCCCCATCCCGCCTCCCACTTCAGGGCATGCAGCTGTGACCCTTGTTTGCATGTGGTCATGACTGCAGACCCCCTGGGACACTCGGTGTGAGATCCATGAATACTGAAGCACTAGAGCTCAGTGCCTTCTCAAACCTTTGGCAACAGCCTGAGAACTTTATCTGAATTTGTAATTTATTTTGTGCTCTGAAACACTGGGGGTTGGTTTCTGCTGCGCCGGGCTTCCTTCAGACCGGAGCATCTTCATGTCAACAGACAGGCACCTTCACCAGAGCTCCGGAAAAGGAACTTTCCCATGCAGCTTGCACCACTTGGCCCAAAGCTACCAGAGAAGAGAGTGACACTAAAAGTGAGTGCCTACAGTGGCAAAACAAAATCTCGCTTTTCAGTAAAATGCTGAGCTCCAAGTTAGGCTGCGCTTTGGTTCCCTAAGATGCATGTCAGACAGTTAGTTGTGCTGGGCCTCTCTATTTATATTAACCGAGAATTATTGAAATTGCCGAGTCTGCTTCTCACCTCTTTTGTATAACTTTGAACTGTACAAATGGCATCACTTTCTTCTTTTCAAAGTAGCCTGTTGAAATGTGCCCCACCAAACTGAAGGGAGGTGTTACCTAACAGTGCGCTCTGCATGCAGCAGAATTCCGAGAATGGATGCTAAATTAAGTTTGATGAAGAGGAGACGATGTTCGTTCATTGCCTAGATATTTACCTAGAATTTTATTCTGCCATTTCAAAAGAGAGAGTATTAATATTGCAAATATTACTCTAAGGAACCTACTATATTCTATACGTCTTCTACAGACTGACACAGAAGAGTTAGCTCACCCACACAGTTAAAAAAATACTGACAGAAAATATGCACACTTCTATTTTGAAGTGAACAGATTTTTCCCTCAGTTTGTATGTTTTTTTACTGCTTCACAAGCTGTTTAGTCATCATAGCTCTAAAAGTATACCTAAACAAGCACATTCCTAGTCAGCAAAACCTATGTCTCAGAGCTCATTCCTATCTCCAGAAGAAAATAGATGGTGTACACATTTCAGCTTAGACTATCTTCAAGTATCTGTGTCAGCGAGCCTCTCTTCTCCTGTATATAAATTGATGTATAATCTGCAAAAGGCAGTGTCTCAAGGCAGTCATTGCATTTGGCAAGAACATTTAACAGTATAGGATGCAGCAACTATAAGGAAAAAACCTTGCCTGAGTGCTGCACGATTCCTCAGTGTCAACCTACATAAATGGCAGACCCTAAGCAGCATGCAGCTGCAGAAAAATTTTGCCTTTGCTTCACCTACAGATGTGATGGGAAAGCCAGCTCACCTAGCTCTGGACACCTGCCACCTCGGTGCCTGTACCCGAGCAGATCACTCTAAGCTCCTTTACAGGAGAGAAGTAAATATCTCTGGTCATCCAACCTATATTAGGCATTTATTTTTGGGTAACATGAAAGGCTCCTATTTCTCTCCACTGACTATAAAAGCTAACTTTCACAACACCAAGCTATTCCCACCTAGGTCTCCCTCATCTGTTTAACTTCCAAGTGCTGGTGGGGTAGGACCAACCTCCTCCTTTAGTCCCTGATGTGGCAGGTATTTATTTGAGTGCTTAACTTAGCAACCAAGAACTATCTCCCCAGCTCTACCAAAATTACTCATGCTGATCAAATTAGGCAAGTGTCATATGCCTCCAGAATTGGAGTCTAAACCCCATAAAACCTTGGCTGATCTGCAGATCTTAAATATTCTCTTTCCACCTCCCTGTCTACATGGACCTATCATCCCTACCATTGCTGTTCTCCCAGGTCCTCCCAGCCAGCCTGCACGCTGTGGTAACAGTAAGTTGCTGCCGCCACATCACCTTTTATTTCCCAGTGCATCATCATCAGAAAGAGACAGGCAAAAGGACTCCCTCCTCTTCCCATTTACTGAAGGAAGGAAACCACAACATCACCCTTAGTCACATCAACATTGGTAGTAAAAGTAAGAATTGAAACAGAAGAGGAGATGCTTTAAGTTACAACTTTCTACTCTGCAAGCATGTATGAAAACAGGCAGTTCTGTGAACGTTTATTACACATATCTGATTCATTAATCCTCTATGAACACAGTTCATGAGTTGGTTTGTACCATTTACTGATCTCCCCCTCTCTTCCAGCCCCTCGTAAACACAGTAGGATTTCTCTTTCACGGAGAGAAGGAACGTTAATACCCAAGCCAGAAATTTGCCATCTGAGTGTTAAAAACAAAGATGCTTTTTGTCATAAAATGACATGTTTTAAGGGAAACTTTCCTCAGAGTTTTGTATTTTTACTTCAAGTGGTAAAAAAGTTTTTCTGCTTTCTATGTAGCTTTTCATCAATAGAGCTGTCTTGCAAAGTTCTGCGCTAAACTTTGTGTGCTAAACCACATCACTGTATGGGGGGGTGTGTGTATATACATATGCATGCATTTATATATGTTTTCAAAGAGAACCAATGGACAGCTGTTAAACACATGTATAAGCACTTCTGCCTATGCAAATGTAGATTACTCACCTCAAGTGCTGGTTAAAATAGCATGTAAATGGTTGCGAACCCACTTTCTCTTTCCAGTATTTCTGCTTGTACGTGACATTCTCAGAGTTCTCCTGATCGTCTCTTGCGCAGGGAGGGATGTATGAACACTGCCAACACACGGTACGAAACAGAGTTACTTCTGTGCTCAGGAACGCAGGGCATCACTTTCTCTGTATTTTTGTCATAATACCAGTGTGATGGTTGAAATGGGCAAAGAATAATAAGTGCAAAATCCAAAGAAAAAAAAGAAAAGTTAGCTGAACTTTACTTCAATTGCTAGTTACTCCCTGCAGGTAGTGGAAAAGAATATGCCAGCATTCAGAAACAAAATAAAGGCTTTATCATGTTTTGTTCCGTTATCAAACCAACCTGCCACGTAACATCTTGGGTTTTTGCATGATGAATGTAAAAGCGTTCGTTTCATTTTGACGTATTCCTAGCCAATTCCATGGTTTGGATTTGAATTACTTCTTCTTTTCAGTAAGGCATGTAATCACAAGTTTTGTTTAGCACCATGCTAATAAATAACCAAAATATTCTGGCAAGCTTTCCCAGATGATGGGATATCTGATATCTGGCTGATATCCTTTGGCAAAAAAACTGTTACAACACAGGGAAACAAGCACAGAAAGTTCAAAGCCCCACTTCAGCAGAAAGGTTCAGCATCTGCTTCTGCTGTATAGAAGTCAAGAAGAGTTGAGTGTGCAGCTGAGTTACCTGCCGATCTCACCCTCAGACATGTGCCTTAAAGCTCAAAGAGATCAAGGGGAGTTCCTCCCCCAGCTCAGTGCACTTGGGTCTAGGCTTTCAGAGACTCAGCTCTGGGTGACACACAACCCACATACCTTGTTTCCAAGTCTCGTCTTCGACACATCACCCTTCCCTCCTAGCCACAGGGAGTTAAGCAAGAAAAAAACAGTCCACTGAATCCAATATTGGCAGTATCAGGATCTCAGTGTCCAAGCAAAATCCCTCCTGTTGTTATCAGGCATCCATATGGGAGATCATTACAAGAGATGTTGAACCAAACTGAGTAACGCAGCTTAACTGATCCTTGGATAACATAAAGGCTTTTCGCTCTGGAGGACGCACAGACAGCGAGGCTCCAGGTGCACACACAGATTATTAATTCCTTTAAAGTTGGGAGCTGCAAGCAGAAAAAAGTGACTGCGAAGGTAGCTAAAAATCCTCCTACTTAGGTAAGATGAGGAAGCAGGAGATGCAGCGTGTGGGAAGCCCCTAAAGGGATCCCCACATACGATCACAACGTGAGTTTCTTCACAGTGTCCTGAAGGCAATAACAAAAAGGAGAGAGATACCCTCTCTAACCTGAAAACAAAGATCACCGTGACTCACTGTGCCTAGTGAGTGCTTTCCTCTCCCTCTCCATCTGGTGAGGTTTCACAGGAGCTTACCGTGCCCCCAGCTGCATGCTACACCCAAGCTGTACAGACCAGGAAGTCCATCTCCACTGTACCACAGCTGGAATCTTTGCCATTCGGGGGGGATGGGAGAAATCTCGGGATGTAAACCGTGACCGCTTCTGTCAGCACTTAAAATTGCTGCCAGTAGCTTGCATGCTTCAGACTGGCAGGATCTGCAAGGTCTTGCTTGTTGCTTCCAAGCTGAAACTTGCCTTTTTCACAGGAAAGGGCCTCCGTTTTCACATGGGCCCACATCTGGTCTTGCCACGGCATGGAGCTCCCTTCAGATCCCTGCTCAGATGACCCTAAACAAGGATTCTCCCATTGCTGATGACAAAGGACAGAAATGAGCAGCAACACGACTCTGCTTCAGAAACCAGAACGCGGTATTTATCACAGACAGTTATTTCCATCTTAGATAATATTCCTTAGCTGGCAACGGTTTTGGTTTGATTGCGTACTTTGGAAGCATCAACCACACTCCTCTTTCCTCTACCCTCCCAGTGCACAAACACATCTGTGCAGCAGCTGGACGGAGTCAGCAGAGTTGGCACCAAGACACCCAAAGGCAACGCTGACTCTGCTGCGTCCACCTGACAGCCACCGACGTGCCGCACCATCCCACCCGGTCCCTTGCCGGTCCTCCCTGCTCGGCCAGTGTCCAGCACTCCCAACCTTCTCCAACCCAGTGTTTTTCTCCATGATGCCTTTCACGTACTGCTGTGGAAATGGTACCATATCCCACCACTTTCACTGCCTATGTCTGACTGTAATCTACACCCTGCTCTTCCCCAAGCCCCCAGCTTTTAGGGATGCAAGAGAGTAGAGGTAAACAGGCTTTACTCAGAGTCCCCCCAACCAACCACTATTTAGCCAGCCCACAAAATGCAGAACTAGACAAAACAACTAGCTACCAATATACTTTCTTCTGCCTAAATTTCCTCAGCGATCTCAAAAGCTCCTTTTCCTGTGGTACCAGCTCCAGTACGCAGCTTCCCTCTCTCCTCTGAACTGTTTCTTCCTCATGGCTGACCCTTCTCCTGTCCTCTGCTATGAAAGTGTGACCACCCCACCACTCCTCTGCTGGTCAAACTTTCTCTGCATCCTTCAGAGACCTTCTACCTAACCCAAATATCATGTGAATCCTTCACAAAGTTCACAACCTGATCAACCGTTGTTTATTCCCATCCTGAGTTTCAGGCTTAGAAACAACTGCAGAGATCTCTTTTTCCAAGAGATGTCCGTCTGAACTGACAAGTGGCAAACTGTAACAGTCTCCAAGGACAGCTCCGGCACAGAGGACTTCACGTTTTTTGACATCCAATCCCCATGCTTTGAGCTCAGTATGAAGCTATTAAAAATCCTTCTAAAAATCCTTCTCGGCAGGGCTGCTCTCAACCCCTTCATGCCCCAGCCTGTATTGATACTGGGGGTTGCCCCGACCCAGGCACAGGGCCTTGCACTTGGCCTTGTTGAACCTCATGAGGTTCACACAGACCCACTTTTCGAGCTTGTCCAGGTCCCTCTGGATGGCATCCCGTCCCTCAGGCGTGTCAACCACACCACTCAGCTTGGTGTCATCTGCAAACTTGCTGAGGGTGCACTCGATTCCACTGTCTATGTCATTGATGAACATATTAAACACTACTGGTCCCAATACGGACCCCTGCACACAATTTGTCACCGATCTCCATCTGGATACTGAGCCATTGACCACTACCCTCTGGATGTGACCATCCAACCAATTCCTCATTCACTGAACAGTCCACCCCTAAAATCCATATCCCTCCAATTTAGAAAGAAGGATGTCATGGGGGACCATGTCAAAGGCCTTACAGAGGTCCAGGTAGATGACATCCGTAGCTCTTCCCTTGTCCACTGATGTAGTCGCTCCATCATAGAAGGCCACTAGGTTGGTCAGGCAGGACTTGCCCTTGGTGAAGCCATGCTGGTTGTCTCAAATTACCTCCCTGTCCTCCATGTGCCTTAGCCTAGTTTCTGTTCCATGATCTTCCCAGGCACAGAGGTGAGGCTGATCGGCCAGTAGTTCCCACAGTCCTCCTTTCTACCTTCTTAGAAATGAGTGCAATGTTTTCCTTTTTCCAGGGGCTTCACCTGACTGCCATGACTTTTCAAATATCATGGAGAGTGGCTTTGTCACTACATCAACCGACTTCCTCGACTCTGGGATGCATCTCATCAGGTCCCACAGACTTATGTATATTCAGGTTCCTCAGGTGGTCACGAACCTGATCCTCTCTTACAGTGGGAGGGACTTCGCTCCCCCAGTCCCTACCTTGCAGTCCATCCACTCGAGAGGTGTGGGAGGAGAGGTTGCCAGTGAAGACTGAGGCAAAAAAGTTGTTGAGTACCTCAGCTTTCTCCTTCTAACTGTTGTTACCAATTTGCCAGTCTTGCTCATTGGGGGGGTACACTTTCTCTGACCTTCCTTTTCTGGCTGACATACCTGTAGAAGCCCTTATTATTATTCTTTGCATCCCTTTGCAAGTTCAGTTCCATCCGCCCTTTGGCCTTCCTGACCCCATCCCTTCACACCACTCTTTGCACAAGCAATCCCAATGGCAGCTGACAGAAAACACACTGGATTCATTTCCACCTCTTCCTCTTTATCTTCATGTGAAAAACACAAAGGAGACACCCAGGGTCTTGCAATAAATCGTTGGGACCTCATTGCTTGAGCCTGTCGAGGCTCAAAGAGAGGAGTGGTCACTGCCCAAGGCAAAATCATCATCACATGAATCCCAGGGGTCACCCCAAAACACCTTCTCAACCTGATGAATCATAGAATCATAGAACAGTTCGGATTGGAAGGGACCTTTAAAGATCAAACCCCCCTGCCATGGGCAGGGACATCTTCAACTGGATCAGGTTGCTCGGAGCCCCGTCCAACCTGACCTTGAATGTTTCCAGGAATGGGGCATCTACCACCTCTTTGGGCAACCTGTGTCAGTGTTTCACCACCCTCATTATAAAAAATTTCTTCCTTATATCTAGTCTAAAGGCCTTGAGCCATGGTGAACACCCAAGGTTCAACTCCAACCTGGACTTATCACCTGCTGCACAGAGCTGGTTTGCCTCCCCAGGATGTCAGCACAGTTCCCACCAACCTGATGTTCATTTTGGTTCCCTCTGATCCATGTAGGTGGTGGATCTCTCTTTTCTCAGCCTCCCAAGCACACCTGGGCACTTTGCTTGATCAGCTGTATTGCCCTCCAAACCACTGTCAGCACACAGGTAAAACGGAATCGTAACCTGGCAACTCTCCCTGCCGTGTGTTGGTGGATGAACCTGAAATGACCTCCCGCTTTGGCAACAGACAGTTTCTGAAAGGTTAATTCCACAGTCCTGCCCCACAAGATACAGCATGAAACCCTACCATCAAAACATAAATAAATGCCAAGTGTTTGAAAACAAGTTAGGATGCCTTGTGCTCAATTGCAGCTCGCGCAACAACATCGATTTTCAGTGGAGGTATCCCGCTCTATATTACTTTGATGACTTTTTTCTTAAAAAAGTTACAATGAAGTTGGAGAACAGCACTTAAGATTAGACATTCAGAATAAATCTAATGGAGCGGAGGCCTTTTCAGCGGATCTATTGGTACATGGTGCCGTAATCGCACCTCCTACACTATGTCATAGCAACGATAAAATTATTATGCAATTCAAATACAGTCTCAATTATACAGCTCAAAATCAGTATCAGGCTAATAATATTCCCCTTTCAATCACAGCCAGGGTTTGGATAGATGACTCAGGATTCAATTCAGGAAAAATATCAGTGAGCAGTTAATACACCTTTACACCAAGGTTTTGTAAGATTTGTATCTGTGTTTGCTGCTGGATGCTCCCACTCCAGTGTCTCTGCAGATGCCTGGGAAGGTTTCCAGTCCTTCTGAACACTTCATCGGAGCAGATATTCTTCAACATCATGCAGAAGGGACAGAGGCGTGAACTCTTGATCATGGTTTGGCTTCCAGGTTGCATTTCATGCTTTTCAAAAACTAATTCTTGCCTAATTCAGTCACATTTTTATGAAAAAGAAGCCAAACTTGGTAGGCTCTGAGGGAAGCTGTCTCAAGCCTCGAAGACACTGTCTACAAGACGAGACCAAGAAAGTCTCAAATGCAAACAGACGTAAGGGCCCAAAGTAGAAGGAAGTCAGCCCATCAGAAGACAAACCAATGGTACTAAGAAGCAAGTCTCCAGCCTCAGTCTTCAGGCGACTTGTCGAGGACCATCCTCGACCACCAGACTGCTGGTGAACTACAGGACACAGCACATACCATTTGCGTGGTGCGGCATAGAGCCCCCACATCGCGTGCCGTGCAGGTTGGGAAGCTTCTGATGAAATGAAGGAGTGGAAAGGACACTCTAAGTATCATTACAAAGGTACAATGCAGCACTAAAGCCAACAATTTCCAACTCCTGATGTCCAAGTGTATCGCGTTTGCATGGCAAGGTTTTGGTAGCAGGGGGGCTACAAGGGTGGCTTCAGTGAGAAGCTGCTAGAAGCTTCCTTTATGTCCAAGAGAGCCAATGCCAGCTGGCTCCAAGATGGACCCACCGATGGCCAAGGCCGAGCGACAGTGGTAGTGCCTCTGTGATAACATATTTAAGAAGCGGGGCGGGGGGAAACCTGTGGCGAAACAACAGCAGCGGGGAGGGGA
>NW_009230143.1:0-3217 GCF_000690835.1 Fulmarus glacialis
TGGATGAAAAGCTGGACATGAGCCGATAACGTGCGCTTGCAGCCCAGGCGGCCAACCGTATCCTGGGCTGCATCAAAAGAAGCATGGCCAGCAGGTCGAGGGAGGTGATTCTGCCCCTCTACTCTGCTCTGATGAGACCCCACCTGGAGTACTGCATCCAGCTCTGGGGTCCCCAGTACAGGAAAGATACGGACCTGTTGGAGCAGGTCCAGAGGAGGGCCACAAAAAGGATCAGGGGGATGGAATGCCTCTCCTATGAAGAAAGGCTGAGAGAGTTGGGGTTATTCAGCCTGGAGAAGAGAAGGCTTCGGGGAGACTTTATTGTGGCCTTTCAGTACTTAGAGGGGGCATACAAGACAGATGGGGACAACTTTTTAGCAGGGCCTGTTGCAACAGGGCAAGGGGGAATGGTTTTAAACTAAAAGAGGATAGATTTAGACTAGATAGAAGGAAGAAATTTTTTCCAGTGAGGGTGGTGAAACACTGGAACAGGTTTTGCCCAGAGAGGTGGTAGATGCCCCATCCCTGGAAACATTCAAGGTCAGGTTGGACGGGGCTCTGAGCAACCTGATCTAGCTGAAGATGTGCCTGCCCATGGCAGGGGGGTTGGACTTGATGACCTTTAAAGGTCTCTTCCAACCCAAACTATTCTAGGATTCTGTGAATATTTTTGTTAAAAGTCACTTGATGCCCTGGTTACTCTTTATTGGGATGGTTGAAGATTCTTCAGCAGCATTGGTAAATCCACACCAGTATTTTTGTGTATGTGTTTGCCCCATCTCCATCAGTAATTCTGAGTCCATAAATGCATTTGTTTTTATAAATAATCATGTAGTCTCTTACTTATCATAGAATCATAGAATCATGGAATGGTTTGAGATGGAAGGGACCTTTAAAGTTCATTTAATCCACTCCCCCTGCCCAGGGCAAGGACACCTTTCACTAGATCAGGTTGCTCAAAGCCCTTTCCCACCTGATCTTGAACACTTCCAGGGTTGGGGAATCCACAACTTCTCTGGGCAACCTGTTCCTGTGTCTCACCACCCTTATCATAAAAAAATTTCTTTGTTACATCCTATCTAAATCTAGCCTCTTTTAGTTTAGAACTGTTGCTTGTAGAAATGGTGTATACAAAAAAAAAAAAAAAAAAAGAGGATAAAAAAGTCCTTTGAGAAATTGATTTTGCTTTCTGTTTCAACAACAGAACATCCGGTTTACAGTGAAAAGCAAATCTGGAGTTTACAAGTACTAGAAACAATTTCTTTACTTCAGGGGAGCTCTATAGTTATAGGTGGGAATCTTGTCCAAGATTCAGTTTTAAAACCCCAGGAGGTCAAAAAAAGTATCCCAGAGAAGAGTCCATCTCTGGGATGTACTGATCCTTTTGCTCCATGAATGGGATGTCAAATAAGAAATAAAATTAGCTGATAAAAGCATACAGCTTCAGGGATAGAAATCATATTTCTTAAGTGAGTTCATCCTATTCAATAAGGTACATCCCACAACACAGTACAAGATGAGAGGATATGCCAGCAACTAGCTTCTTCAACAGAAGTTCCATTGAATCTAGCTGTAAATAGCTTAATGTCAAACAGCTGCAATGTGGATATGTATTCACACCCTGCAATGTGAATATATGCCCATGGGTTGAAGAAATTTACAAAATATAATTTTGTAGGTTAAGAGGTCAAACATAGTTACACAGATAATGAGCTAGGTGGAGTCCAGACTATTGTTTTGAAAACTGTTTTTTAAAAGTGAATAGCAGGGTACTCCTGGTCCCCTTAAGACAAAAGATTTCCTTAGCAATAAGGAAACACCTCTGCTGTGAGATACTTGACTGTGTGTATCTTTTTAGTGGGATTGTGTCCAGTACGGCTAATCAGAGGATGTGAGAATTTAAATGAAATCACTTCCTTTTTCTTGTTTTACCTTTTTTTAAAATGTATACTTCTTGTCACATAAGAGGAACAATGGAGAGAAGGAACCAGAAACCATTCTGTAAAAATAATGTTTAAAAAATAGCAAGGGAGAATAAATATTTGTGTGTATATATTAGTTGGGCAAAGCACTTAACCTCTCTGTATCTCTGTTTATCCATCTTTAAGACAGAATAATAACATTAACCTCAAAGAAATTCCATGAAAATTAGTCAGAGTAACACTTAAACAGTGAAGTACAAAAAGGCACTGTGTAGACCTGAAATGAAATACAAGTCCTATGTTTTATGTTACACCAAGAAAATGCATGAAACCAGGTGGTAAGCAATTAGCTGTTTTTTACAGTCTCACATATTCCCTTTGAAGTCCTACCATTTTCTTGTAACTAACATACCCTTGAGTTGTTGCCCATGATGTATCACAATGTGATACAGGCTTTGCAGGCTAAAAAACCTGAATATTTAAAAAAACAAAAAGTGTATGGAGATGAACAGTAGGTACACTTTTCTATTCTTTGGTAAAATTTAATGCAATTTACTAAGGTAGAAAAATTGTTTTGCTCTTTAAAATCTTATAATTAGTTTAAGTAATAAAAAATGGTATTAATGATGCTTTTCAAAAATTTATTTTCTCACCTATTATATTTAGTTTGCTCACTGATGGACTTTCAGAGAAGCGAACACATACTTTTTCTCCCTTGCTGTTCCCTTCAAGGTAGATTTGAAATTAGAAGTTTAAATAGAAAGCTGTAAGAATTGAGGGACAAAAGCTGAAAACTGGCTTCTAAAAAATGGTGATATTTTCTTTGGGACACAGAAGAAAAATAGTTAATTTAAAATGAGCAGCTAGGAACAGTTTTTATTTCTTTATAAAGTTTCACAGTTTGAATAACCTGTCAACTAGTAGTTCTGAAACAAATATAATCATCTGATCTTCCAGCAGTGAAGGTTAATTTCTTGCTGAGAGAAAAATGGTTGAAAGAGATTCAACCTTCTGGTTGAGAAAACAGTTCAAAGTGTAATTATATGTATTCTATGTAATATATTTTAATGTATTCGATCAGGTCTCCATTTTTAATGTTCGTAAATTGCCAGTTACTGAGATCAAAGCCTTCTAGATTTTTTAATATCATTTGAGAAAATTAAAAATGTCAATAGTGTAGTCAAATACGGAATGATGTTACGCTACCTGCAACATATGTGATTGTAATGTGCATATATAACTAGTTAATATAAAGTGGAGTATAAACATCTGTCCTGGTTTCGGCTGGGATAGGG
>NW_009230144.1:0-306 GCF_000690835.1 Fulmarus glacialis
ACCACTACCCTCTGGATGCGACCATCCAAGCAATTCCTCACCGAACAGTCCACCCGTCAAATCCCTACGTCTTCAATTTGGAGAGAAGGATGTTGTCAAAGGCCTTACAGAAGTCCAGATGGACGACATCCGTAGTTCTTCCCATTTCCACTGATGTAGTCACTCCATCATAGAGGGCTACTAGGTTGGTCAGGCAGGACTTGCCCTTGGAGAAGCCATGCTGGCTGTCTCGAATCACCTCCCTGTCCTCCATGTGCCTTAGCATAGCTTCTAAGAGGATCTTTTCCATGATCTTCCCCGGCACCG
>NW_009230144.1:899-1134 GCF_000690835.1 Fulmarus glacialis
GGCCGGGTCTCGACTCATCCATGCCGGTCTCTTGCCTTCCTTGCCTGATTTCTTACACCTGGGGATTGAGAGCTCTTGCACTCTGTGGAAAGTGTCCTTAAAGATCTGCCAGCTCTGTTCTGCTCCTTTGTCCTTGAGGGCAGTTTCCCAGGGGGTCCTATTGACTAACTCCTTGAAGAGCTGGAAGTTTGCTTTCCTGAAATTCCGGGTCCTGACTTTACTCTTTGCCTGACCC
>NW_009230145.1:0-208 GCF_000690835.1 Fulmarus glacialis
TTTATTATTTTATTTTGTTTTATTTTATTCCAATCTGCCTCAACCAGTAAATATGATTTTCTTTACACTCCAGGACCTGGTTTTGATCTGTTTTCTACTCTAATAACAGAAAACATTAGAGAGTTGAAGACATCTTCACTTTAAGGGAAAAGTAAAGACAATTCTACCTTAAAGCTGCAGCTGAATCAGGCTCCTAACTTACTACTTT
>NW_009230145.1:425-9203 GCF_000690835.1 Fulmarus glacialis
AAAACAGATCTGTATAAGTTTTTCTAATGAGGTCTAATAACAACATGTTTAGAATTTGAAGTTCTTAGATGGTAATAACAGATTGGTTAGGCATTAATTCATAATTTAAAGGTCAAATATAGTGTCAAAATATGTTAGTACTTGCCAATGAAAATGTTTAAAGAATATTTTTTTAAATAATAGTTATAGTAATATAACTAAAAAACTTTTATAACTTTTAGAAATGGAATCTGAAGGAAAAGACCAAAGAAATTCTGCATGATAGACTCATCAAAAAGCATATGGAATCTATATAAGGTGATGATACATGCCCTTTCCCTATTGGCATAGTTGAAGTCAGTCTGACTACTGGGAGGATCTTAGAGACAAGAGATAATCTTCTTACAAAACAGACAGACAGACACTTCTTGAAATGAAATATCTGTGCCACAGATACAGCAAAGGGTTAGTTTGGCCTTGTTAAAACAATTTCTCGTGATTTTTGTTTCTTGTTTTGAACACCATGATGCCATGACTGAATTTTTGCCACTACCAGATCCAAATAGCTTTTGTTTAAAGCTAAAACATTTACTTTGTGCTGGATTGAAATATAATTACTTTACCAGCAAGGTAAGGAGAGCTTTGGAACATCACCAGGATTTGAAAAAACCTTTCATAAAATATATATACTCTCTCTCTATATGTGTCTATACAATATATATATGTATATGTGTGTGTGTGTGTTTGTTTTATATATATACATATATATGTCTATACAAAGTACTCCTAAATTTTTAGAATAATCTCAGCCATCTTCTTGGCTTGGGTCAATCAGTACACCGACAAACAATTCCCAAATGTAATTTGTATATTAACTTGTACCAGAGACCATACACAGTAGGCAATAACTCAATTTTGAAGGATATACTAGATTTTAAAAGTGTGGATATGGTTTATTCAGTGCTATTTGCCCTCAGTTACAGAGAAGATTCTCAGAAACATTTCATTTACTAAAATATAGGTAGCCAGCATGTACAATGCAGATGATTCAAAGCTAACTCATAGTATTTCCACTTAGAAATTGTTGTAAAATATTTAGCAGTACAAAGTAGAAGGTATATTTTATATTTCTTAAAATAAAAGCTTTATATTTGGAAACAGAAGTAGCTTTACTTTTCAGATTAGAAGTAGAGAAGAGAAAAAGACAGCATTTCACAAGTCTCTGAAAAAAAATGTTACGTGATTTCCAGTTACACATTTTTTTTTTCATGAGTTTGTTCAAACTTTTGAATGGTAATATAAATTTCAGGTAGGCAGAGGTTAAGATACTGTAGCTGATATGCTGTACAAAAAGCATAATGAACATGACCAAGAATAAATTCTTAAATAGGATTTTTAGAATCTGTGAAGGTCATTAGTGGGGTATGAAATCAAGCTAAAAGAGCTCTAATGACAATAATTAGGAATGCTAGAATAACCCCATGAGTTCTCCATATAATTGCCAGTATCTGCCTGAAGTTTAGATACTTGCAAATACTATTTCTAAGCTATTTTCATAATTCCTTGAGGAAACAGAATAGCAGGAATTACAGAAAGTGTGTAAAAATCTCTTTATCATAGTGATGCTTTGTTAATTTTTCAGTTACCGGAGCTCAAATAAATTTTAGTTTAGGGATTTTCTAATTTTGGAATAATTATTGAGAAATCGGAGAAATTGGAGTTCCCCAAATAACGTAGTGATTCAGACACCTATGGAGAGATTTCTTTATGTATCCTACTTGCCCTCCAGCTGCTGCTCCAGAAGTGTACAGGTCCTGCACACATCCTGGGTCACATCTGTTAGTCCTATTCAGGTGTCTTCAGATGTCTTGTGCACTGCAGTGTCTAGACCACAGACACCCATGGGAGGCATCTAAAGCCTTCCTTCCTCCAGAAGAAGAAAAGTTCATTATTATCCATCTGCAGAATTCACTCTGAAGGTCCACTTTTGAACTGGTGCTTGTGGGAACTATTCCTGGCTCTCCAGTTTAGGTACCTGTTCTGTCCACATCACAGCTCTATTTTAGAGTGAGGGCTTGAGGTTATACCAGTAATTCATTTCCTCCATATTTAGTCTCTCAGTGATGAGGTGAATGAAAAGTGTTTGGGTAGGTTACTGAATTTGGAAGATCAAAAGGCCAGGATGTCCAGATACACGGTGACACCTACCCTCTTGCCCAGCCTAAATGCAGCTGCTGGTTCCTCTTTAAATTCATGCACTACTTTGTTCTAGAACGACTTCCTAAATATGTACGCTCAAAAAAATCAAGTACTTTATTATCATCTTCAATTATTCCATACATCTCATTAAAATGGACTATTTACCTCTTGAAAGAGATATATTTGAACTCTTTTTCATTCTAGAAAGGGTTTCTAGATGATAGAATTTTACATTTTTATGTATTATTATTTTCACAGTGAAAATGCACGTCCTCACTGTAACCACAAGTGGTGTTGACTCCGGTTCAATTTGCAGCTGAAGATAGCTGATTTATCAGAACTAAGCATTCTTACTGCATGGGACAGCTAATTGCTATGCGGGGGAAGCAGCCTTTGTCAGACTGGGAAGCTGAGTACTCTGAGGTATCCATCCCAAATGACTCTCTCAGAGGTGTCCTGTCCTGCCTATTGAAGTTGCCCTTTAGAGAAGAGAGCCAGAGCTCACCACTGTAAATGAATATCAGCTAACTTTAAAATCTGAATAAATAACAGCAGGTAGGGAAGATTTCATTGGGAATTAGGGTCCTAAAAGCATGTCTCAGTCTAGGCCTAACTTCCTAATTACAAAATTCTGATTAAAAATAAAATCCTGCCTCAAACGTCACCAACCCTGGAGGTATCTAAATTCATTAGGAAAACAAGTCTTCTTAGAGATCTCCACATGACCAGAAAGCAAGCTGGAGAACATACCTAGCCAGCTCCTTAAAATACAGAAATCAATGATACATGAGTGTTTGTTCTTACTAAGATTGATCCAGTAACTGCATTATAGATATTCTAGTGCCCATGGACCAGGTTTTCTGCAAAATCTATTTTACTCCAAAATTACAGCAGATGTTGGCTTTCTTGTAAAAGCCATGGCTGTGATGATTAGTGTATTAAATCAGCGTGGGGGTGCATACCCACCTTTGGCCAATAGCCTGGACAACACCACCTGTTAAGATAAGAATATGAGTGCATGCAATATGTGGGGGGACTGAATAGACAAAACTGTCTGAATGGTGTTTGTCCAAAAACTATCATGTTAAGGAGGAGGACAGCCAACCGCCCCCAACTGTCAATGTCAGGCAAGAGGGCAGTGATCAGCTGGATTAAACAATACTCAAGAATTTTCAGAGACTTTTGAAACAAAGAAGGAGGCAATCTGAAAATAAGTATGTTAAAAAACTAAATAAAATAACTAACCAAACAGAAAACACCATGCAAATTCATTACAGGAGGGAAAGACTTTGGAAAAGAAGCAGCAGCGATCACACTGGGCTTGTGCCTGCCACGGTGGCCCCGCAGCACCCCAACCTCAGCCCAGACCAGGGAGCACAGCTGTCCTGCGGGGCACCAGGAGCAGCTTACACCTGGCAGTGGGGTGTCAGCATGGGGCCAGCACCCAGGACCCCCCACTGCTGGGGTCAGGGGACCTTGTGGGGGGCTTCCTCACACAGAGCTGGAGGGCTCGCATCTCCCGCAGGGGGAGAGCAAGTGGGGAACCTGCATTGCTGGTGACCTCCGGATGGGGAGCAGAGGAACCATGGGGGGAGGATTAAAATTTAGAGGGTTTTGGTTAAAGGAGGATGTTTAGAAATGTGCAGGTGCTTGTTAACATTTTGTAAGCATCTAGAGTTGTGGTTTGTCTGTTGCATTACCAATATTGATTCCGAATGTATAGCTCACTGACTGGTAGATAATTATGTGAATTAATAAAATTATAAACTGTTTTGCTCCTGATTTTGGTTAAACTATTCAAACTGAGTAGTTTTTTTTTCTTGTGACAGCCAGGAAGAACAAATTCATATCCCCAAGTGCCCTATTCAATCCTGGCCTTGTTAGTTTCTCTCATTCGCTTTGTGAGCAAGAGAAAAAAGACAAGGATTGCATCTGTTTTTCAAATAGCAGACATAGGTAGAGACATATTGAGGTCCAAGGTATACATTTCTGTTTGATATCCTTTCCCATATGTCCAAGATATCCTGTCCCTTATGTCCAAGAAGTACATATTAACTCTAAATTTAGACATTTTCAATACAAGTATTTTTGCCTGGTTATCTCTATAGTCAACCCAGAATAACAGGCTGCAATTCATTTAGAAATCTATTTAGGGATGAAGTGAACTGCATCTTAAAATACTTAATTTTTTCTGTGATTATAAAGGGATTCTAATGGATTAAATTATATATGGTCTGGTGAATACTGCTTCTACTGCTAGCAAATTTTTTCCACCATTCATACCCTGAATTAAAGAAGGTGCCTGCTGGAAAATCTGTCTTGGACAACTAAGCATGGGGAAATACTCATGAACACCCTTCTGTTTAGTGTTTCCTTTTGCTGATTTCTGGACATAGGTTATTTGGATTGCCATCCTCCAACACACCTAACTTTTCACTTACCATATTAGGAGTATTTCGGATTGTGATCTATTGTACAGATGACAAAAAGGCAGGCAATGTGATCCTTATATCCTTGTCATCAGGTCCAGTCAGTGACTGACACTTTAGCTTGAAGATTAGGATACACATTTGGGATATACTGAAATCTTTTCAATTTGTTTTTCTGGCTAATCTGAACCAGGAGCTTTATTATAGGTCTTCCACTCATATTTGGCATGTAGTAAACTTTTGAATACTCAGTTATCAACACAAACTGAAATGGTTCTTTAAAGAAAAAAAAAAAAATACTGCAGTAGGATGCTTACACTGAGATGTGGAAACCCAACTTCAAGCTGCTGCCCTGAACCAGGCGCAGTGCAACCTGAAAAACCTTCAGGTATTATAGGCTGTGTTAGCTCATCTGCTTAGCAGCAGAGGTCATGATAAGCACATCACCCCAGTGGTCCATTATCTCCTCATGAAATTCAGAGACCAAATCAAGGATTCTTCTCTAGTATTAAGACTCTCTACAGGACTGGCACTAACTGGCAGAAAAATTGTCTTTCCCTGCATGATCCTGACCTCCCAAGGCATTACATTCGAGTGAGGCTCTGAAACTCTTGACCAATGGAACAAAGTTCATGTGAAATATCTGACAGTATCTGGACACCTAACTGTGAAGAAGAATTACTGTCATGCATGTCTATATTTGTATAAGTAATGCAAGAGTAATTGCTTCTCTTTAGCTTTCCTTTAAGTTTCTTAAATGTGTATAACTTTCATATAGCAACAAAAAGGCAAGCAACGTCCAGCCTCCTTCCCGAACCCAAGAAAAAAACAAAACAAACCAAAAAAACAACCAAACAAGCAAAACCACCAAATCAATAGAAACAAGCTATAGGCCAGATTGAGAAGTAGAGGAAAGAGAGAGATTATTATTGACATTTTTCTCTTTATACAGATGTGATGAGGGTCAGGAAAGTATATAAGATATAATGGCTCATCCATGGGATTTTGAAAGGAACTAATTTTAAATAAAAACTCTATATTTTTATTTTTCCAAATAAATAAGTAAAAATGACAAAGTATCCAGGTTGTGGGTGCTGAAGAAATCTGTTGATTGAGTCATGTCAATTTCACAAAATGTACTACATAATGATGTAAAAAATACCCACATGTATTACACTGAACTTTGAGGGTTAACAGCTAGACTAGTAAAGTCCCTGTCTATATGCTAACAGCCACAGCTACTTCAAGGTGCGTGTGCACTTTCCGTATTGAGGTGACACAGAGACACAGACTAATCCATAGTTCTCTCTCCACAGCCTGGTCTCTACACAAAGAAATCTAAGTGCATTGCCAAAAAGTGAGTCTGAGTAAGAAAGGAACTGAGTCCCCAAGTCAATCTGCTCAGCTGAAAGTAAACAAGCAAACTGCTGAATGGATCTGTTCTTGAATCCACTATGACTGCATCTTTATAATCTTCACAGGTGCTACCTGACTGTCAGCACCAACATTTTTGCTGCTTGTAAGCATATGCAAACCAAAAACCAGGTGTCATTTTGCTGGTCAACACCTACTGCTGGAATTGTCAGGCTACTGGTTCTCCCCGAATCTCCACTTCAAGGTTAATGAAGAAAGCATTCCTACAAAATGCTTGCTAGACTCTGCCAAATAGTAGTTGACAGATAAGACTTTTTAGGTATTATTTGTTCTCTGTTTTAATTTTAAGGTAATTACTATGGGAATTACATATCTATCTGGTTTTGTTAGAATCATAGAATCATAGAAAATCTCAAGTTGGAAGGGACCCATAAGGATCATCGAGTCCAACTCTCTGCTCTTTGCAGGACTACCTAAAAATAAACCATACAACTAAGAGCATCGTCCAGACACTCCTTGAACTCTGGACAGGCTTGGTGCTGTGACCACTTCCCTGGGGAGCCTGTTCCCATGACTGACCACCCTCTCAGTGAAGAACGTTTTCCTGATGTCCAACCTGAACTTCCCCTGACACAGCTTCATTTCATTTCCTCGTGTCCTATCGTGGGTCACCAGAGAGAGGAGATCAGCACCTCCCCCTCTGCTGCCCCCCTTGAGGAAGTTGTCAACTGCGATGAAGTTGTTGTTGTTTTAATTATTTATAACCAGAGTTTGAACACAGGTCTGCTAAATGCTAGACTGTTAGACATTTTGATTTCAGCTATTCCTCTACTAAAACTTTTGCAGTCCACGTATGCTATTAACTGTCATCAAACTAGAGAGCTAACATTCAAAGATCTACTTTGCAGTTAGGTGGGTAAGATGTTCATCTGATATGAGGTGATGATCAGGTTCAACTTCCTTCTTATTTAATATTCATTTGCAATGAAAGAGTGGTAAAGAACTTCAACAAATTAAAGATCAAGATCCACGTCATCATATTCAGTAACTTCATTTTAGCATACTCTTCTAGAAAGCAGGAGACCTACATTCACATCTTTATGTCACTCCAGCCAGAATAGAGATTTGATAACGGGATTCTTCAGGGAAGATGTCATCTGGCAATGGTAATAAGGGAGTGGATGATAACTTTACCCTTTTGGGCATATCCAAACAAAAACTGCCCACAGAAGACAATTCCCAAATTACAGTTTTGCATGAAAATGGAAACTCTTTTTGTCTTGCAATTCGGAGTCTAACTCAGGGACTGGAAGGGGTGCTAGAACATGTTTCAGTGGTCTTTCCTATCATCCAGCTCCTCCTTTTCTTTCCTGAACTTTGTAAATCTCTTTTTTAGGTTCTCAAATCTTCCACAGCATTTTGTAGGAAATCTAGGTTATAAATTAAAGGCTTAAGACTCTATCAGAGAGTAGAGTGCCTAAAGTAAATTTCCGCATTTCATACAATCCCTCGGAAGATTTAGTCCTAAACACAGAAGGGTAGGCCTTCTTGAATCTTAGTTCTCTCTGTAAGCACCAAAAGAAGAGCCGGTAGGCAGTAATTGAACTACTTCATGCTTTGAGAATCACAGAAAGGGGAAAAATACATTGAATTGCATCAGCTATTTGTTATAAACGGAAGTATTTTCACTTCTGTTATGGAATCATAGAATCATAGGATAATTGAGTTTGGGAGGTCTCTAATCCAACCTCCTGCTCAAGAGTAGGGTCATTTATGTAATCAGACCTGGTTGCTCAGGGCTTTGTCCACTCGTGCCTTAAAAATATCCAAGGATACATGCTGGATATGCATGTGTGTGTGTGAATCTGTACCAGCAACCAAAGTGGGGCTGCAACCTCAGGGGCTCATATATTCATATACCAGCAACTAGGGAGACTGAGATCAGGTGTAAGCCCAGCTGCTGGAGGGATGCACTCTGTATTTATCTACATGTGTGTGTGTATCCTCATCCTGCTCAGCTAAAGAGGGAAGTAGGATGAGGCCATTACTGCTATTTGTGTTTGTGTGAGTGCTGAATGTGTCTGTCTGTGTCACTCTGTGTGGTATCTCATGTGTATATATGTATATTTGTGGTGTAAAGTTGTGTTTGTGTAGTTTTGTGTTTGTGTGCCTACTGGGAATACAGGCTGAGGTACTAAATGTTTTCTTCACCTCAGCCTTTACTATTAAGACCATCCTTCATAAATCTAAGGATTCAGAGATTAGGCAGAAAGTCAGGAGCAAGGAAGACTTACCCTTGGTGGAAGAGGATCAGGTTAGAGAATACCTAAGGAAATTGGACATACAAAATTCCATGGGATCTGATGGGATGCATCTACAAGTGCTGAGAGAGCTGGCTGATGCCATTGTGAGGCCACTCTCAATTGTCTTCAAATCATGGTGATTGTGAGAGGTACCCGGAGGAAGACAAACATCTCTCATATCTTCAAGAAGGGCAAGAGAGAAGGACCCATGGAACTACAGACCCATCAGCCTCACCTCAATCCCTGGAAAGGTGATGGAAGAACTAATCCTGGAAACCATTTCCAGGCTGTCCTGGTTTCAGCTGGGATAGAGTTAAATTTCTTCCTAGTGCTGTGGTTTGGATTTAGTATGAGAAGAATGTTGATAACACACTGATATTTTTAGTTGTTGCTAAGTTCCCTGTCAAGGACAGCTTCCATGCTCTGCCAAATGCAGAGGCTGGGAGGAGGCAGCACAGCCGGGAGAGCTGGCCCAGCTGGTCAATGGGGTATTC
>NW_009230146.1:0-13202 GCF_000690835.1 Fulmarus glacialis
GACAACACTTTTCAGGGAAGTTACGGAAAATGCTTTTTTCTCTGGTTAACTAATAAATTGGACATAATGGTTCTGAGTTTTGTAAAGAAAGTCTGTACTTGAGAAGGGTTATTTTGCTGTTAGGTATAGTTATATTGTGGATCTGCCCTGCTTTGAGGTGAGTGTGACAGCTGTTCTAAGTGGGATTTGTATTAGTACATTAACCTCAAGTGCTTTTAAATTAAGGTAATGCTTTTGAAACATGAAGGTAGAGCTCTCTGATGAATGTCAATTTGTGTGGAGGAGTTTGCCTTAGGCTGTTAGATGCTCTCAGTTGTTAAGCCCTCTAGATCTGCCTTGTGCTGATGTGATTCATTAATTATTAAATTTATATAAAGTTTTAGACAACAATATTTTCAGGAGAGAATTTGGGGGGGTGGCTTTCTTTTAATACTAATTTAAGTGTACAGATCACTTATGTTCTGTTTAATTGCTTTGCTAGAGATACTGTTCTCTGATACAGCTGTACTTGTACGTTTCTTCCTAGAATTTTGAAGTGAAAAAGACTCCTGCAGTGAAGCCCTATAGTGCTGACAACTTTTCTGTTACACGTTATCATATTTCCGAACCTTATGTGGACAGAGAAGTGGATGGAGAGCAGGTGATTAACTCCAAGTCTTTGTGATACACGCTTCCATATATCTTTCTTTATATTGCATACAGTGTTTGGATATCAGCAATTCAGTTTTCTAGAACTTGTTTAAAAATGTGAACTTGTGTAAAGCAGCTATTACACTTAGTAATCAGAATCTTAGATGGGGAAACTTGTACGGCCTGTTACGTGCTCAGTCACTTGCGGGATCACACCTGACAGTCCCGCATGAACAGAGCTCTGTAAGGAGGTGAGTTCACAAGGCCGGCATAACATTAGGACACCAAAATCATCTGCTTTGTGGCTTCTGCTAAATTAATAGCTGCAGTTGCCCTGCTTTTATCTCTTCCCCTCTTTAGCTGTGTACTCCCAGCTTTACCTTGTATTTGTGTTCATCTGTTCATGCAGTCAATGGTGTCAGCTTGCCAAAATGGCAGAAGTCTAATTTCAGAAAAAGAATGATGAATAGATTTTTGCCAAATGGGAAAGTTTACTCAAATTTACAGTACGCTTGGACAAAGGGCAAAGTCAGATCAGAAGAAGGGGGGGACCTGAAAAAGTGAGATATGGAGGAAGAGCTTAGCTTTTAGAGGTGATTTTTGAATTAAGGTAGTGCTATTGAAAAGTGAACCAAACAATAGTTTGGTTTATCGGTGATGTGAGACCACAATCTAAGTTCCTGTTCTGGCTCAGCCTCTTTTAGACTAGAAAAGCTCTCAATAAATTTGTTTTTGTGAATATTTTCTTCAGTGTATGCACAAAATTTTCATTCATGAAGTTTTGGGTTTTCTTAACATTTGAAGAACTACGCCTAAACAATAAGAGAAGATACTGTAGTTTGCTTAGCTTTGTAATGGAAAACTCCAAAATGTTAATCTTTGTAGCCTTGCTTATGTGTAATGATTTTTAATTTTTTTTTTTACTTGAGTATTTTTTAATTTTCATGTGTTATTTTTCTTATTTAAAAATTATTTTAAAAAAAAAATTTCTTACTTAAAAATTGCAGATTGTTTCTGGTTTCCCAAATGAGAATGACAACATTTTTGGATTCCCCCACCCCACCCCGTGTTTAAAACGAAACCATGAGGATAGAAGTAGTCAATCTGTAATATCGACTGTATTATTCTTTTTGCCTTGTATTGTAGGAAAAATAACCACTATGCTATAACAAATAAATCATACAAATGATTGTCCCTAGTATGTCTTGAAATTAGAACACTTTGACACCTGCACTTATGGAATATGTAAATATGCACTTTTTTTTTTTCAAAGGTAAAAAACTCGTTTGGTCCTGCTTGCAACCAAGAATTGTAAACCTTTAAGGATGCTCATATGGCATTGTATACCTTTTTTTTTTTAAGTGCTTTTGCTACATAATTATTCATTTATTTATTGTTACATATGCTTTAAACTACCACAAAGAACTTTATGGGCTAAACTATTGATTGACTGTCAGCCAGATGCTCGGTTAGCTGCTGAAGAAGAAGGGAAGCGTTTGGAGGAACTACACAGAGAGGCAGAGAGGGAGAGAAGAGAGCAGCTTGAAAAGGCACATCTCAGAGGAAGTCATGCCTTGAAGAAGGTCCATTTGGCTCAGGTAGGCAAAGTAGTTGTGCCTGGTTTTAATGTCAAAATGACCAGTGTTAAGTAAGTTGTAGGTGGCTGATAAGGAATTACAGTTACAGGAGTAAAACTGATGGACTAAATGGAGTTTTCAGAATGCATTAAAAACCATCAAACTGTTTGCTTATTTTGGTTATCTGGAAGGAGGGAGAATGAAAGCACACAGATTAAGACCAACCTTTAGAAAAACATCCTTTAATTTTTGTTATCAATGTTTGACCAGCTATTAACCAATTGGTAACAATCAAGGTAAACTTTTTTAATAGATGATGAACTCTGCTTTTGCACATCAGCTTTAGTTGGAGTTGGTTATTCTGTGCTTCAGGGAAAAAAATAGTTTATTATTAAGAAGGCAACAGTTTATTTTTTGGAAAACTTTTCAAAGTTTTTACTTAAAGACTGAGGTTCTGTTAGTGTATAAGTCTGGAAATATTGGAATTGTTTCCTTTAAGAAGTAAAAACTGAACTATTGAAAAAGGTCTTTGTACCTAGAGGTATGCTCTGAAATTTGTTTTATTGTCCGTTACCTTCACAAGTATTTTTGGAGGCTAGAAATAGCAAAAGCTTCCTGTTTTTCAGTTGAGATATGATTGGCCCTGAATGAGTAACCTAACTGAAATGGGGAACTGTGGAAATATTACTGATGCTCCTTAAGTTAACAGGAAAAAAACCCAACCAAACTTCAAATAAAACTTTTTAAAAATAACTTTCATATATAATTTTAGAGTGCCAAGAGTATTTAGTTCACGTCTTAAAAAGTAGCAATTGCTGAAGTACATACTAACAAAAGTAACTTGCCAAAGGAAGTACTCATTTACCTTACAAAACAGAAGATTTAATTCTGTTGAGGAAAGTTGGCCTATAGGTGTACAGTCTGATCCTTTATTTAACATTAGATCTTCTAGGTAGCATTGATGACTCCTGTGTTTAAAGGTCAGATACAGCCTTCTCCCAAGGAAGCACCTTCTCCCTAGAATAAAATTAACTTTAAACATTAAGGATGAAACAAACTTCATGGTAACCAAATGGACTGTTTATCAGTCCTGACATGGCTGGCTGAATGTGAAGACTAAATGTTTGTTATCCCTTCTTTAATACTTGAAGAACAGGGAGAGGCTGCTGAAAGAACTGGAGCAAATGCAGAATATGGACCGGATGCGCAGAAGACAAATTGTAGCACAGATGCCACCTCAACTTTTTGTGCCTGCATACAAACGCATGGAAATAAAAGAAGAATGGCAGAGAGAATTGGAGTTTGCATTTGAAGATATGTACAGTGAAGACAGGAGTAAGTAATTTGCTGGAGGTAGCTGATCTGGTAGCCCCGTAGAGGAGAGGCTGCTGCAGCTACCTGTTCCCAGGTCCAGTCGGTAGCAAGGCTGCGTGTGTATTCACAGTCGGCACACACACGAGCAGGCTTTCAGTACACATACACACAGGCCAACACAGAAAATACAGCACTCACATTAAACACAAACAGCACAAATGATCTCATCCTGTTCACTGCTCTGGCTGATCAGGATGAAGGCCTGTTAGTGGATATACGTCTGTATATACAGTATGGTTGGTCTTAGACAGCAGTTGGTCTTAGACACTCAAGTCTACCCAGTAGCTGTCCCCTACATCCCAGGTCTCCCCCTGTCACGCTATGGATCCCCCAGTAACAGGTCTTAGACACCCAGTCTATCCAGTAATTCATCCTGGACCCTGTAGCCTTCCAGTTACCTTGCATATCCACATATGCGCTGGTATGCTCAAGTATGTGCTATGGATCACTCAGTAAGTGGCTTTAGACACGCACTCTACCTAGCAGCTGGCCCTTGATACTTAGTCTCCCCAGTTGCTACCTCCTGGGCATGTGAACCCCCAAGGCCTCTTGCTACACAGGCCCAGTTGGATATGCGAGTGTACGCACTGGCATGCAAATGCTATGGATGCCTGCAGTAACTGACCTGAAATACTCAGTCTACCCAGTAGCTGACCCTGGATCCTCTTGTCTCCAATAGTCTCTGAGACACACGCATGTGTGCCAGCAGGTTTCTTAGTTGACCCCAAGACCCCACGGTCTCCCCTGTAGGATCTCCCGATCCCTCCACTAGCCAACTCGCAGATCCCCTGGCCTCTCCAGTATCCAGCCCAGCCTTATGGCTGATAGATACCTAGCTCCTAAGCCTCTAGTTGTTCTCGCTGGCTAGTCTGGCTTGCAATTTGCTAGCCACTGCATGCTGATACTCATACCCACATAATATGCACTCATTCCGGTCTCTGCAGTTGTCGGCAGTGCTGTGGACACAGATGCCCATGTGACTTTTGGTCCCCACTCCAGTTGCTGGCCCTTATATATCTATACACACACATGCATACAAAATAGTGTTCCTCACCTAGGAAAACAGCTAGAAATGGAATTTAGTGAGGACAGACTGTCAGGCACAGTGCATGGCAGACAAGTGTACTGACTGGCCCCTTTTATCCCCTTATTCTTACATTTTTTCTTCACACTTGTTCCTCCCCAGACTAACTTGATCCTTTCCTTTCCCTGCCGTTGGTTCCTCCCTCAAATATCTATAATAAGCGTACAATCCCAAGGTCATCTTCCCATGTGTCACATGCCCCTTGTAGGCAGTACCCCCCTCAGTTGGTAAGGTGATTGTGGGGGAAGTCCTGTTGACTAGTCTTCTAGGATTTTGCACCTGGAGCATGTGATCAATCACTCTCCTGTGACAGCCCTGTGAGCAGCCAGGTCAGGGTGTGTCTTTTCCCTGATGAAGTTATTGGGATCCTCCTGCATGTAATTGTTTCCGTGTGCTGCTTTTTGTGTAAAGATGAGCCTTTTATCGCATGAACTTTTATTCTGAAAGTCATAGCTTACTCTAGTGGAAAACCCTGTAGAATTTCTGAATTAATAGATGGCTAATGATCTAAACAGTTTTGAATCTTCTATTTTGGGAATAAAAATAGTTGGATTAAATCTGTTGTGAAACAAGTTATTAATATTTGAACTTCTTAGGGATTTGTATGATGAGTGTGGTCTTGCAATGTTGTTTGCTTTTTATTCCAAGTGGTCATTTTATGTGGTTGTGTTCTTTTAATTAGAAATGAAAGGAGACCTGATTTTGCAGTTTGAGCCACAACCTTTTCCAGCCCCTTCTGATAGATCTCAAGATAATGATCTCGATATCTCTTTGGAGCAAGAATCTGCTTGTGATACTCAACAAGAGTTGGGACAGATGATAGAAGAGGAGGAGCCCAATGAATCAGAAAGTAAAGCTTTTAAACTTTAGCTTTTAAAACTTAGCTTAAACTTTTTGGTTTTGTAGTAGAAGAGAAGAGTTTTTAGTTTAATATATCAAATAAATTAACTTTAATATTAAACTAAAATGTCTTAAGTACTAAAATTCCTTAATGCCTGTGAAGTATTTCAGTATCAAGTGGTTTATGATGTTTATCATGGATGATAATACTCTAATGATTATGAATTTAAAAATGAAAATGTGACTTCTTTTTCTGATATACTTCAGTTCATTAATATACTGAGAATAATTTTTAATTGTTCTAAGAACTACATTGTTAGTAGCCATAATAAGTTCTATATGATTAGTGTAAACTATGGGATGATGCTGGTATGTGAACTTAAAATATTTTTCATTTTGTGTTTTGAAATATTTCAAAGTTAAAGCTTCACTTTCTATGAAAGTCTACTTACTGTGTGTCCTTTATGTTCAGATTGGTGATTGAGTTGCTCCATATTGTGAGCAGGCTGCAGCAGGTGTGGGGGGGTGTGTGTGTGTACTCTTTGCTTGTGGCATGTAGAGGGTAACGTGGTGTGAACAAGAAGTATGTAAGTGAACTTTGCTGCTTGGCCAAGCATTTCTGCCAGATCCCTTTGCTGGCACAATCCGGTTTTTGGTCTGAGATGCATTGTGTTGCCGGTGCTAATATAAAGCAGGTGGGTGGGAGGATAGTACTGCTTATTTCTGCAACAGTACAGTCTAGGAGTAGTCTGACTGTGAAACACTACAACTAGCCTAGTCCTCCTTTTATAGCGTGCAGAGACAAATTACTGCTTTTCTCTTGCAGGTAAGAGAAAATATTGTTAAGCTTTTAAAACTTGGTAATATACCTGAGCTATTTGTCCAACTATGTAACCAATTAAAAAAAAAAACAACAGGTTTTTTTGTTTTTATGATATGAAGATATTCATTACCCAAAACTCTTTAACAGTGTATATTTTTTTATAGATCATGAAGAAGCAAATACTCACCAACCTCAGTCAAAACTTGCCTTAAAGAAATTGCTGAACAAGATTAGAAGCCAAAAAGAGGAGTGGACGTCAAAAAGTGAGAAAGAGATTCAAAGTGAAATTGAGACTATTGAATCAGGCACAATTGCTAGTGAAGAGAGACCATTATGTGATTCCGAACTTAACTATGAGCAACAGAAAAATACAGTAGGTGAAGCCAAAGGTATGTAATACATACTTGCATCAAAATTTGTTGTGTAGGAGCAAAAAGACTTGTAAGGTGGACCGTAACAAAACTGTTTAATGAATTTTCCTTGGTGGTGTTTTGTCATGTTACCAGAAAGTACAATTCTCCTATCTTTGCCCACAGTGCATTATTGATTTGTTGAAACCACAAATAGGAGAGGTTTTGCTCTTATGTCCAACTTGCCCATTAAGATTTTGTGGAGGAAAGATGTCCAAAATACCTTTGTATCTTTTAAATCTCACCCAGATTGTTGTCGTGCTTGATGTTGCCATACTTTAATAGGTGTTTGTCTCCAGGAGTGGAATTCTCAGCACAAAATTGGGCATTGAAGTACTGTACCTGTTGAACTGGAAAAGCCAGGTGCTTCAGAGATTCACAGCTAGAAATGCACAAGACAAGCATGAGCTGATATATCTGAAATAATGGGGTTTTTTTTTTCTGCTTCTAGGCACCATTCTGAAAAGCCTCTTTGTAAAACTGGAATTTATAGCAATTAGACATTCCATTTTGTTTGGTAGCCAGATCATTTTGGGGTTACTTCCCATTTCTATCCTTTGTGCTCTTTTGGTTATGCTAGTGCCGAAGTTGGTGAACTTGTATGCTAAGTGGGATTTCTGAAGTCTATTAAAGTGATTAAGTTGTGGTGGGTTGTGGTTTTTTTTTTTTTGCTTTCATAGGGTGCTTGTGTTTTTTTTCAAATGAGATTAAGCGATACAGTTCAATGGTGTACATGGATACACCAGCATAATTCCTGGGGACTAGTGAGTGCAGCATGAGTGAAAACATGCCTCTGGGGAAAATGTGCTGCTATTTGAAGCTGACAGTACAGGATGAAGACTTGGTTTTTGTGGAATAGTGAAATGTTAGATCATTTGCCCAGAGAGTGCCCGTTTTATACCCTCTTTGTTCCAAGAGGTTAATGTGTGGCTCTTTATTCCTCAGGATGATCTTGCTATTAGGCTACCAAGGAATCTGGGTGGAAGCAATCTTCAGTCCTGTTGGAGCTGAGCCATTACTATATATTCAAGAACACCACATAATAAAGGGCCATTAAAGGCTTAAATGATACAAAAAACTGATTTTCTGGTTTATGGAGACAGGCAGAGTAGTGGGACAGAGACAGTAATCTTTTCAAGAGCAGCCTATGCATTTTGTTTAGAGAGGTTGTGAAAGCTGTAAAGCAAGATGTAAAGAAGATCCAAGGCCCTTTCTGACTGCAATTACAGTTAAATAACATGTGTATTTTAGACTCTGTGGAAATGTTGGAAAATACAGTTGCAGCTGAAAATTCAGTTCTAATCCATCCTCAAGAACAAGCAGCTAAAATTAGAATGCAAGAGGAGAGACAAAAGTGGGTAAGTGGGTGTGTATACTTATTCCTATCTCAGTTATGGTGTAAAAAAAAAAAGTGGTTTACAGAAGACTGTAAAATGCTTCAGGTTATATAGCAGCTCTAGATCCTTTTAACATGCTTGTGACACTTAAATAAACTTTTTCTGTAACATTTTCTATACATAACCTCTGTGTATTAACTTTTTAAAAATTACTAAGCTCTAGCTGGAAGTTAGAACAGAGTGGAAAAACCCAGTTTCTTAAAATCTAACAAGTGCTGTAGGAAAGAGATGCCACCCTATGATTAAATGAGAATCCCAAGTGTAGATTAATACCTTTGCTTTAGGGAGGATGTAGTCAACAATACACAACTCTGAAAACTTTACTAACCCTGTGTAATAACATAGCAAGGTCTGTCGGACTGTGTTTAGTGACTGGAAAAGTTTACAAACCTTGAGGGTTTTTGGTTTTGTTTTTTTTAATTAACTAGGAAACAAATGGAGAAAGTCTTTTGTGTCTATGGGAATGCTACGTTTATTATATTTAGAAAATAATAACTTTTTGTATTATTTCATTATATGTATTGTGTATATGTTTCATTATATTTTCAGTTTTGTTGTATCCTTAGAGACCTACCAGCTATTACATGGTGGCTTATCAATTTTAAAAAAAAAAAGAAAGTTGAAATTCGGGTCTTGGTGCAGCCTTAAATTGTAGAGTTAAAGTTCAGAAATTCAGGAAACAAAAATTTGACAAAATAATACTGTTTTAGGGGAAAAAATAAAAGAGCAGATCCTCTGTGAAAGGATTACTTTCTTTAAGGTGCATTTTCTCCCACTTTGCACCTGCCCAGGTGTATGTATTGCTATATCCACATTAACTATTCTCAGGTCTAGCTTTTTCTCGGGTAGCTCTTCCTGACATCACCATTCAGACTGGTTCATTAAAGGCTTTTGTCAAGTTCACCTTTGCCAGTACTTTGAAATTTTTCTTCACTTCCATTCCAAAAGTATATATGCTGTTGCTACATGTGGATCTAAGTGATTTGTAGCTGATAAGTACATGGAAAGAGAATAAAAATAAACAAACCACTTCAGAGATTTATGGAGTGCTCTTAAAGTGGTTATACATTAGCTATTTCAGAAGTTCTGTAAGGCCTGAATTAACATTTAAATGTGTTGAACTCATGATGAAAAGCTCTATAAAATGCAAAGTAGATTTCTGAATTCAATTTAAGAAAAGGACTTCTTTTGCAGTTTCTGGAAAATTAGTGTATCTTGAATGGTTAGATTCTGATTTTATCCATTCTATTAATTTGAGAACAGATAATAGTGCAATAGTAAATGGATTCAGGGACTATTAGAAATATCTAGCCACTAAAATAAAATTACTCTTGTAAACTTCGGAACTATTTTTAAAGGCCTCTTAAAATTTGCAAATGCCTGTCACAAGCGATAAAATTTCTGCTGTAAGTTGGAGCAAAGTTTTGTGTATGGTGGTATGTGTGAGGGGTCTTTGATTTCTTTGTCATTCCATTCTGGAGATGCACCCTAATTTTTCTTCTCAATAGAACAAGCAAATAGAGCAACAGAAACAGGAACAGCTGGCCTTGCTTAAACAAATTGAAGAAGAGAGAGCACGTTTGGAGGCTGATTTTCTGAAGATCCAAATGCAACCCTGTTTGGAGGAGGCTAAGAAAAAAAAAGAGGAGGAAGAGCAAGGTCAGCTGGTACAAAGCCACAGTGTTCCTTCTACAGATCAGCAGACTAAAGTGGAATATGAGGTGAAGAATTGTAGAAAATTGTGTGTGGTTTTTTAATGAACCTTATTATAAAAATCAAGAGCACCATTTATTAATTTTAAATTATATCAATCAACACAATCAATCAATTTTTATTTCTTAGGCTATGAATCAGAAGGTCGTACATACAAAAGCTTCCTTTTGTCTGATATAGAAACTTGTATTTCACATGATATCACTGGACTTTGAATATTGGATTGTCTTTGCATAGTCCCAGGGACAGCATGTCTGTTAAAAATACCTGTTAGTAAAATCTGATTAGAGTCATATAATAATTATGCATGTACACATATCCTTTTTCAAGAAGAAAAAAAAATCTTGGGGGGGGAAGACAAAAAACCCCACCTCTGTGTTTTTGTCTGTCTAAATCTCAAACAGCTACTTAAAGGAGAGGAATTTATTGAGGATGTTGAAGGAAAGTAATCTCTTTTAAAATCTTGAATCATTTGCACAACCTGTACTCCTCTGAGAATCTGATTACCTTGAAAATGCAGCTCTGTTGGATCATTGCTCCCTGAGTTTGCTAGTGGGTACATTTACCGCTTTGAGCTAAGCTGCTGTAAGCACCATTGACTTTGACGGTGTGTGCTCGACTTGCTAAGAGAGACTGTAGCTGTAGGCCATCTGTTCCAGAAACTGCTTTAGCTTCACTGCCTCAGGCTGAAATCTCACAGACTTCAAAGGGTGGTACAGAGTGGCTTCTGTAAACTTAGGAGACAGAATGTAGGTTGTTGCTTTAATAGTCTTCTGTGAGTTATTTGTATATGTGCATTTAAAATTATTTTATTTTGATTAGACTGGAAATGCTACTGTATCAGAAACCAGGAGTCCTAGAGAAGACAGCCATTTACAGATGATTCGTAATTATCAACAACGCCTTTTGCAGCAAAATAGGTAAATTCCTTTATGAAATGGAAGTCTGAGTTGCCTGTTTCAAAATAATTTGAATTGCTTTGATTATTGAAATTGATGTTTGGTTTTGCACCACTCTGGAAAGGTTGATGTTTTTGTTCTGTTCAGGCTGCACAAACAGACCATTGAAGAAGCTAGAAAGCATCTACAGGAGTATCAGAATAAATTGAAGCAAAGATACTTATCTACTTCTGCAACACTTCCGGGCTCTGTGGAAACAAAATCAATTGATTTGAAGCCTGTCTTAGAACCAATTCTACAGAGGCAAGGAGTGCAACCAACACAATACCAGTCATCTGAACAAGTATGTGCACAAGAGCATGCACTGTCACTACCTGTGTTTTCAGGAACATTGTGTATGGTGGAAAAACCATCTTCACAGAAACATGAAGAGCAAACGCGTAACGTTTGTCCTGGCAGACATGTGCAGTTTTTAGAAGCATCGAAATCTAAATATGGAGAGTTTTGCTTGCCATGTGGCTGTCTCTCACAGGAACAAGTGGGAATGTTGGAAGCCTCCAATAATCACATCACAGAACCGTCTCAGTTCCAATTACCTTCGGGGTTAGTCATGAAAGATGTCACTGCAGTAAGAACACAACCGGAAGCACGCGTACAACGTGTTAGATTTGTTTTGCCTGCAGAAGATTCCTCTGAGCCTTCAGAAACAGTGCACTTTAAAGAGTCATCTCAGAAGATGTCTAACCATCAAACAGAGACAGAAGCTGGAAAAGAGCCTTCACTTAAGACACCCCTCATGCCAGCGACAAAGGGATCTCATATAGTTCAGGCAGCCTCAGTTGATTCTTTGTATCGGCAGGGATCTGCAGAGAGCACCATCAAAACAAGCTTTGAACAACCCCTTAATCTTTCTGAAGCCATGATTTTATCTCATGAAGAATCTAAAGCCCAGGGTGTTGAGGAATTCTTGATACCAAAAACGGGAGATGCGTCTTTGTTAAATTATTCTGGTATACTGAATTTAAGGGACAGAGTGTTGGCCTCATCAGAAAGCATCCAAGCTCAGCAAAAGTATTTGAAAGAATTGCAAGAGCAGCTAGATGCACAAAGAGAAGCTCTTCTTTCTAGACAGAAAATACAAGAACAACTACTTTTACAAAAGCAAGATAAATTGAAGGAACAGATGCAGAGACAGCAAGAGGCTTTGAAAGGATTTCTGAACAAGCAGGTAAATAATTTAATTTATAAATGCTTTGCATGGTGAGTCAACTAGTAAGCATTCAAACTTAAGTATGAATGCTACCAATTAGCAAAGTATCCCATGGAGTTTTGATAGTTTTTGGTGATTTACCATAATGAAAATTTTAATTAGGACTTGTGATTTGTAATCAGTAGTTTTTTTCTGTAAGCCTCAAGAGCGCCATTTTGTTCAGTCGAACAGATATAGTATGGACTTCTGTGCACGGTCTCTGAACATAAGGCCTATCGAAATAGTTATGTTGTCTGAAATATCTAGGCAGGTATAGTTTTCTTCAGCTCTAGAAATGCAGCTATATGCATAAAACAGCTCTTGTATTAAAAATACTTAAGCAGTACCTCAAAGGATATCACAAGCATTTTGAATAGATTATTTTTTTAAGTTTGTCTTTTTATGTGTACATGTTAGGAAATTGTTTTTTCAGCTGCACCCTTGACTTGTAATTTTGCTTGTTTCTGGGTAACAGAAGAAAAATCCAAGTTTATTTTTGAGTTTCTAAAGAAGCTCCTTTTGCCCTCCTTCTCTCTTTTTTTTTTCTTTTTTTTTTTTTTGAACAGAGCCATCTTAGAAAAATAACTGTTGCCTACAGTCCCTGTCTCTTGCTTTTGCAGTCTCCAAATAGCTAAAATTCCTGAATTCAGGAACTGAAAAACTAAGAGCAGGAATTGTTCCTGTTAAAAATTGAGTATTCTAATCCAATCTAACAAAGGCCTTGAAAATGTAAATAATTATGTTTTAGCATATTAGGATTGTAGAGCTGAATAAAATACCTATACGTCCAAATGTTTTTGTAGGCTAAGCAAATCTGTCCAGTATCCTGCATACTTGAACTCCTTTCTCGAAGTGCTTAATATTGTCCTGCATGGAATACACACACAAGAAAATGCTGGTTTGATAAATGAGTATAAATATAATCTTATATACAGTTGCTTCCCCCCCTCCCCGCCTTCAAAGGTGAGACATACCTGCACAAATGAAGAAATGACAGAGGCACAAAAGCCTGACTGGATTAATAGGACTGACTTTTTCCGAGTCTCAGAAAGGTATCAGCAAGAGAATTGTGGCAGGAGTAAATTTCACAGAAGTGAAATGATTTCACAGTGCATCGGTCCAGCTGAGCAAACTGGTAAGCCTGTATAATATTATTCATTATTTTTCTCGTTTTGCAGCTGAGATGGAGTTCTGTTCCATCTCCCC
>NW_009230147.1:0-4883 GCF_000690835.1 Fulmarus glacialis
GCTTTCCAGCCACTCTTCCCCAAGCTTGCTTGATGTCCTTTTGCCCATGCCTAGTGAACCCAAAAACATTAAAGGCAAAGTTAGTGCCTGTCTTTCACTTCTTTTCTTCAGCATCACCAGGAAGAGTGGAGTTCTAACCTGCTTGTCTGTGCAGTGTTTCAAGCTTACATATATATAAAAAAGAATTTAATTATTACAAACTGTAACTGATGTTAATTTTTTTTTTTGCCAGTAACTGGAGGAGGTGACTATCTTGACCTCTGACTACATTTTTGTCTGCAGAAAATCCCAGGACTATAAGTACATGCAGAAACATAATTTTCTAGAAATGTACGTAGAGAATTCTCTAGTTCTCTGACAGTCCGATCTGTGTGATGAAAAGAAACTTCAAGTCTGTAGTGGCTCTGAGTTAATTTGTTTCTCATTTTTCACTAAAAAGAAAATAAGAAACCATGGTGTTTGGTGGTGTGCAGTTCCCCTGCAAACCTGTCATTGATAATGATTCCTTAGTAGAAATATTTTCTAAAAACCATAGGGTATTCTTTTCCTCCTGTTGAAGCTGGGCTCCTCTGTAACCAGCAATATAAAAGGCATGGAAATAGAACAATTAGACAAAAAAGATCACGCATGCTAGACCCTCGTTCAGACTCTACAAAACTGTGAAATCATAGCAAGAGACTTAGGACTTTCAGAAACAGCAATTCCCAGATTTTGGATCTGCCTGAAGAATATTTCTCATTTTTGGGAGGGTGATGTTCTGTAGGTTTGTCCTGTGGATTTGAATCCTGTCAAACCTACAGGCAATCAGCATAATGAGACAGTTCTGGGGGAGGGGAACCTTGATGTTTACAAATTTTGCATATATATATACTTTTTATGTATACATCTGTACATATTCTATTTTTCAGGTAAACCCACACCTCGTCTTTGAGTCTAAGTCAAAATTAGTTTCTTTAAATATTTGACTGTTGTGAATATTCTTCATGGTTATTTAAGGATCTTGGCCCTCATTACTGTGACTAGATAATACTTATTATTCTGATCTAACAATAGGGGGGGGTGGGGTTCAGCATTTGGAAGGTGTTTAGCAGTTTAAAATCTTCCTGTATTTGAAAGATGCATCTTTTCCACAGTTGAGAAGGTCCTACAGGTGCAATTTCTAGGAATTGTCAAACTATATGAGACCTCATCTGTGTTTATTCATGACTATGACATCTTTTTCTTGGCACTAAAAACATTTATCTCACTGTCACAAGTTCTTATTATGTTGGAGAGGGAAACCCACAAGATTTCTATTTCACCATTGGTTAGGTTTTCTTTGGGTTGTTTTTTTTTTTTTTTTTTATATATCTGTTATGATGCTACTCTTCATAAATCGTGACACTGAGGTACTTTATGTTAGATTATTAGAAGTAAGTCTATCTTAACTGTATCTCCCTCCTAACTTCCCTTTGTTGATGTATCTGCTTTCTGTTTCTAGTGAATTATTGCACTGTCTGTATGTCCCTCAGACTCACTGTAAGTCTATGGGGTGTGTGACCTCCTTTTACTTGTGTTCTTAAGTGGCAGGGCTCTGCCATGCTGCTGTGATCCAGAAGCCATGTTGTTGTGCCTCTACAACCACATTAGAAACCCTGCTCCTTGCTTCAGTGTTTAACTTCAGGTTGTAACTGGGCAAAACAGACCAATCAAACCAACCAGAGAAAGAGTCACAGATCGGAAAAAAGAGTCCAGAATTCCAGAATGAGTATCTGGGAATGGATGTTGAGGATATATCTGGGGCCTAAGTTGCACAGTAGGCTATCTGCACTGCAGGTTTGGATCGTGCCCATCTTTACCACCCATCAAAACTATTGACTCTTCGAGCTTAGGCTACAGTCTTGAAACACTTCGTGAGCTCAGCAGTACCTGTTCCTAGTAGGTCCTATTGTTCAGATCTGCATGGTTCCCCAGGCAACATGTAAGGATTTTAACTATTATTTACAATGAGATTCAACTGAAATGCTTGTACTATTTACAAATATTAGTCTGGGTGAAGCTCTGAACTTTAATGTATTTCCGTTTCTGCTTGAGTTCTGGTTCTAATGCACATCTGTTCCACTTTTACAAATTGCAGGAATTTCTATTTGGAATTTTAAATAGATTTTTTCAACTCAAAATTTTCCCTGTTTACTTCCATAATTCATATGTTTCTTCTTTTTGTAGTTAGATAATTGGTTTCTTAAAAGAGTCCTTTATTAGCTGGCTGTATGAAAGGCTGCCCTAAATAAAGTTGGCTTTACTTGAAACTAATCTGTTACTAACCAAGAATTTGTGTTCTTTTCATACTGAAGTAATAGCAAAGATAACTAGCAGCAAATTTAAAGAGTAACAGGTCTGAAGCAAAACGCTACTAGCACTGGGAGTTTAACTCTGGAGAAATTTGGATCTAGATCAAAACTCTATGGCTCAGACCCATTTTTAGCATTGATGTTTTACTCTATTTTATCTATTCTATGCTGATGTTACTCCACAAAGCTAGTTTGAAGGAATGGAAAATCATGATCAGTTGTTGACAATAAATATGATGTATCAGTATTTGTTTTCATCACAATATAATAGAGATTATTTGTGCTGCAGAGATATAGAGGCACAGATCTGCCTTAAGCACCATGTCCAAAATGGCTGATTCTTACAAGAATTAATATATTCATTACTTCTAATAGCTTTTGCAGCTGCATGTACCAAGAAATCAGTGATAGCCAATAGATCTTCTCTTTTAACAGTGATATTGATACAATCAAATGTAAAAACCATCAACTGTATTCATAGATACAATAGAGTAATAGGAAATTTATATGAATATTCATATATTGAGCTCAGAAAATGGGCACCTTGTTATTCATCACTTTAAAACATGTTTATGGAATACAAATATATTGGTGCTTGGTTTTTTTCCTAGTGTTGATGAAAATGAATAGTACTTGGGGACCAAGTCTGCCTATTAAAGTGATGTGATACATTACCATGCTTGCACAGAAATGAGCACAGATGGCGGGTCTATTACTTCTCTAGCAAGAAATTTGTCATCTTTTTTTTTCCCCAGGATTCAAATCTGAGCAACACTTGCTCAAGTCAGGCTACCTCTGTGGGGATCCTTAAAATGTTTTTTCCATTACTTGTACATTAGGAGTAAAAGAAACAGAAAGTGATTAATGCTGTATTAAAACTTTATAATGAATGAAGTGTCTTAAACCAAGAGTCTGAGATTTTTATATTTTTCTCCCAACTAAAGGGAAACATATTTTGCATGTAAACATAAGTCTACAGGGATGAAGTTCTGTGTACCATGCTCAGATTCCCAATAGCCCGTTTAGCTCTGACAGATCATTTAGTCCACATTAGAATGTTTGAAGATGTAGATTTATAGACATTTGTTAATTAAACACAATGATATGTGAAAAATAAAAACTCAACATATAAGTAAGTTTATAATTTTTGTGTGCAAAAGATACCATTTCAAGCATCAAAGAGTAGATTAAACAAAAAGAGGTTGACTTCCATAAACTTACTTTTATAATAAGAATCAATAAAGCAATAAGGTTTTGTCAATGCTGCCTTATACACCTGAAGAAAGAAAAAGGGTTTTCAAGCTGCCTTGTGACTTGTCAGAGCCTGTAATTACAAAAGACTCAAAGTTAAATGATAGTTTTTAATGTCAATTGATCAAAGCCAAATCACCTTGCAGTGAAAGCAAATTTAATATGGGTTAGGATTTCCAATACCAGGAAAAAAATGTGAACATATGCATTCATTTACTTCATGTATGTTGAGTGTATTCGCATTTTGGGTTCTGTACTGAGACCACCATTATTTAGCAATGCAACATCACATGAAAAAAGTTGTTCAACATTTATGTTATGAACTGGTACACAAAGACAGTATTGTCAAATTTGGTATGGCGGTTGACCCTCGCTGGACACCAGATGCCCACTAAGCTGCTCTATCACTCCCCATCCTCAGCCGGACAGGGGGAGAAAAATATGACGAAAGGCTCGTGGGTTGAGAGAAGGACGGAGATCACTCAGCAATTCCCATCATGGGCAAAACAGACTTGGGGAATTAATTTAATTTATTACCAATGAAATCAGAGTAGGATAATAGGAAATAAAACCGAATCTTAAAACACCTTCCACCCAACCCTCCCTTCTTCGTGGGCTCAACTTCACTCCCGGCTTCCATACCTCCTCCACCTGAGCGGCGCAGGGGGACAGGGAATGGGGGTTGTGGTCAGTTCATCACACATTGTCTCTGCTGCTCTTTCCTCCTCACTCTCTTCCCCTGCTCTAGTGTGGAGTCCCACCCATGGGAGACAGTCCTCCACGAACTTCTGCAGCGTGGGTCCTTCGCACGGGCTGCAGTTCTTCACGAACTGCTCCAGCGTGGGTCCTTTTCAGGTGTCCTTTCCACAGGGTGCAGTCCTTCAGGAACAGACTGCTCCAGTGTGGGTCCTCCATGGGGTCACAAGTCCTGCCAGGAGCCTGCTCCAGCACGGGCTCTCCATGGGATCACAGCCTCCTTCAGGCACATCTACCTGCTCTGGCGTGGGGTCCTCCACAGGCTGCAAGTGGATATCTACTCCACTGTGGACCTCCATGGGCTGCAGGGGGACAGCCTGCTTCACCACGGTCTTCACCATGGGGTGCAGGGGAATCTCTGCTCCAGCGCCTGGAGCACCTCCTCCCCCTCCTTCTTCTCTGACCTTGGTGCCTGCAGAGTTGTTTCTCTCACATATTCTAGCCCCTCTCTGCTGTTGCACAGCAGTTTTTTCCCCTTCTTAAATATGTTATCACAGAGGCGCTACCATTGTCGCTGATGGGCTCAGCCTTGGCCAGCGGCGGGGT
>NW_009230147.1:4916-15853 GCF_000690835.1 Fulmarus glacialis
CACAGGGGAAGCATCTAGCAGCTTCTCACAGAAGCCACCCCTATAGTACCCCCGCCACCAAAACCTTGCCATGCAAACCCAATACATTTGGGGAAAACCATTCTTCCAAATGGGATTGCCTTCTTTTTGTCCATCCAAATGAATCTTAATTTTTGTCATTTACCTCTTCATTTTCCATACGTGATGCTTTATAAGACATGTTCCTGGGTGAAAACTGGCATCCAGAACTGGAGGATCAATTTCAAGATTGAATTCTCCCTGAATATAAAATTAAAAACTCCTGAAGAAGTAAAAACTTTACAAAGCTTGAATAACCCAGCACTTCAAAAGCATAAGGATTTCTGGAGAGAGAGAGAGAAGTAGCAACTCCCTTCAGAATCAAGCTGGGGAATGTGGTAAACATCTCGTAGGCCTGAGGATAAACCAGAAGCCTTTGAAATGAGCAGTGATTATACCAATCCTGGACCCAAAGCTTTCTCTATGAATGTAATCTTGTGTGTTATTTGGGGTCTGCTGGGGCCTGTAACAGATAAAAATGTCAGGACAACTGAAATGTGTCAGTTGTCACAGAACAACAGGGTTTGAACTGTGGCAACTGCAATGTGTCCGTTGTCACAGAACAACAGGGTTTCAACTGTTTTGGGGGCAGAGAGTGCATGTGAAAGGTTTTAGGTGGAGAGGTGCTCTGTTCTGCAGAATGGGAATGTTGTTGTGGAGGGTGAGGAGGCCTGCAGGCAGTGGGAAGCAGGGGGAATCACAAATTCACTTCTTTTGTCCGCCCTGAAAAGGATCACGCTGGCTGGAGGTAAGAGAAAGGTCAGGAGTGAGAAAGAAGGTAGAAAGAAAAGTGCTAAACAGCTCAGAGCAAGTAAGGACAAGTAATATGGAGGTTTGTTACTACCAGTACCTAATGATCTAACAGTTGTTCAATGCTAATAGACTTAAAGTTGTGGTATTATCAAGCACTAGTGTGCAGCTTGTCATGGCTTCGATGCACATGTCAACTCTGCTTCAGCTTCTTACCCTTCCCCACTCCCAGCTGGAAAAAGCAAACCCCACCTCTGAGCAGTCAGCAAGGATGCGATTTGGGTAGCCAGTGTGAGTAGGTTCTTTGACAGGTAAGTGACTGAGTGGATTTCCTTCCTGAAAGGAAGGAAAAGTAGACTGGTAGTGACTGTAAAAGAAGAAAATGCTTACCAAATTTTAAGTTTCTTTACAAAGCTGCGAGGGCAGGCTGAAGAATGGACAGGGATATTCTCAGACTAGAGCGTGGCCACTCATACTCTACATCTGCTTTCCATGCAGAGATGCTTTTTCTCACCAAAGTGGGCAAAATAGGTGAAGGTTAAGTGAGATTTGCTACAGGCAGTATTGCTGGGTAAAGAATATCTGGATTTTGTACAGGAATTGCCTTAGTCATGAGAACTGAAAGAACATTCAAATGGATTTTGGACATGATTCTGGGATAACTTGAAGCTTCCAACCCAAAATAGCAAAGAGCTATTGGGCCACACAGGGTTGACAATGTTGAAAATGTGTAAATCAAAAAAAAGGTATATTTTTTATGTGAGAAAGGAGAATCCATCATTGCCTAGAAAGAAATTTTAATATTAGATTTAGAGCTCCTCTACCTGGGGAGCAGATACGTATTTTGCCTTTGAGAGAATATGAAAAGAACGACTATAACAGAATGACTAGGAGTGGGAGAGAGAGAACCAAATTAATTGCTAACACTTTTTACTGGAAAGTAAATCGAATTATTCCTTATGAACCACAGCTGAAGAGGAGTTTAGAGGATGACAGCTCTAAAGAGGTTGGGGAACATGATTGAAACTCCTAATATCTGGTCCACTCATAAGACATTATTACTTTCCCAGCGACTTTCCCTCATGTGAAAGAAGGGAGTTAGTCCTATGGTAAATACCAGCTGTGCAAGGGTAAATACCATTGCGGAAATAGCTGAAAAAGAAATGATGGCCAGCCTTGAATGAGTCATTGCCAGATAGTTCCCAGATGAGCTAAATTAATAAAATTGTAGCCTAGGCAAGTCTCAACTTCTGTATGGTTTATTTCTTCCTGCATGGTTAGAGAAATGAGTATCGTTGATTGAACTAAAAAAAGAGAAAGGGTATTCTTTTTCACATAGTTATGCAGTTCACAGACAAATGTGTAATAGTTGGGTTTGCAGCATTTAAAAAAAGGTGTTAATTGAAGAATTCTGAGTGACAGAAAGTGAGAACATAGGTTTTGCAAGCTGTGAAACAGAAAATGGGAGCACTGTATAGAAAGGATAGCCATAACCTTTAAGATTTTTTTTATAGTGTTATAGTGTGAAGAGAAATTGCTGTGTTGCATTAAACCAGTGTGTTGAGTTAAACCAGTTGTCCATCTGGTGAGCGCAGTATTGTCCACCTGGAAAGGGGAAGGAAGGAAGGAATTCCATATTGAATTATCTATTTTGATTTAGAGGAAAACTTTGGAGAAGGTTTTTAGGTTTGCTTCCCCCCCCCCCCAATCTTTAGAAGCTACTAGAAGATTTGCTGACCCTACTCAAATTGCTGCATTAACATTCCCCCTAGTCTAGCAGGCAGGCTGCAGATTTTGTACACACTTCTATAAAAAGCTTCACCCCATCACTACAAGCTGGCAAATTGCCCCATCACTACAAAACAGCACAAAAAGCTGTCTGCTATAAACCAAAATACCACTTTGTGAAGAATATGAACCATTCATGCTATAAAGATTTTTTAAACTCATTTCAACTACCATGTTCCAGTGAATTACATTAAGTACATTAAGCCTTGCTGTCCTGATTGTGCATCATTAACATCTATTCCAAGTAATAGTATGTCTAGTGAATCAGTAAATGGTTCCATAATGGCTTTTAGTAATGAGCTTATTGTTTTTAATATTTACCTTTAGCTGATACAGTGTGTCCTGAATATTGTATACAGCTGACTATCTTTTCCAATGGATGAATAAAGCTGGAATCTTTAACTTGTGACTAATCCTAGGTGATCATTGCTGTGATATCTTGATACATAATTGAATTTAAATTTGATATTATATCTACTTCCAGTGAACTTGACTGCATGCAGAAGAAATAGAGAGTACACTTGCCCTAAATAGCACATGCAGAGCTGTATGTGGGTCTAGAATTTTAGTATTTACTGAGACATCAAATGCTTTAAAGGACTTAAGCAATGAAAGACTGCTGGCTCTTAATACCTTAAAAGTCAGAGAAAATCTTGCTGAGCCTCAGAATTAGTTCACTTTTGAAGCATTTTGCAGAACCTCTAGTCCAGAAAGTATCTTCTTGTAATGCCTAAAGGAGCTACTAATTTTTGTCACACATATAGAAGGCAAATTGTGCTCTCTGGGACCTATGGAAAACTTAGAGTCATTTTGTATGACAGGGTTAATTTATATCTATGAGCATGGCCAATGTCATTTTAGGAATGCTATCTGGTCCATGTGCGCTTCCTTAGGAATATCCTCAATCTCACTTAAGGTGATATTTAAGCAAAGATCAAAGACAAATTATTGTTGTTATGTGGCAACCTTGCTCTAATGAACAGTGTTCGTTGTTTAGCATACATGGAAGGTTTTCTGCAGAGCTAAGAAGGTCTGCAATGTTTCTCATAAAACAGATTCTGCAAAATTTGAATATGCTCTGTTGTCTATGCTCATATGCAGATCTAATAAGCAGGAATTAGGCATTTCTTTACTCCATTCCTGATAGGGTTCTTTCCTTTCTTTTTCTTACAGCGTAACAGCTGGCAAAATATTTTTGAGACAGAGATATATAGAGCTATCCTCCTGTAGAGTATGCAAACAAAACCTAACATATGGAGGGTATTTGCATAATGTACAGTATTTGTGATGAGAAGGTAGATATTCAGTTTTTCTTGCATAACTTGAGTATTACATATAATATGGGAAGATGTATGAAGAATTGCATCTTTATAAGCCACAGAATTCTGCTATGTAGTTAATTTCAGTCTCTGTATTTTGAGTTTTGATATGTTAGAAACAATGTTCTACTTACTATAGCAGTTCTTTCTTGAATGAGTGCATATCTGGTTTCTGCTGATTCTTTTTTACATATCTGTCTATTAAGTAAATTTTGGCCTACTCTGTACTTGTATCAGTTATATACTGCTAAATAATTTATGCACAATTTGGCTGCTGTCCTGCAATAAATATTCTATCTGCATGTGCATTCACAAAAACACTAGGAAACTTCAGGTGCAGTTCTGAACATACAGTGTGTGTAGAATCTGGAGTTCATTTTAAAAACCTGAAATGTCATGCATTTAGGCGACCACCATGTAATTTGTATTTAGCAAAACCAAAATGGAGGACAGTCTTTGCATACACAAAAAAACATGCATAGGGCTGAATGTTTCTTGCTTCAAAATGTAGATAACTCTTTTCTTGTTAAAGTTTGTAGTTAAATTAAAGCTATAATAAATAATACAACTTGTGGAATGTAGTAATTATATTATGATGTATTTCTTTTCTGTGAAAAATACGTGCACAAAATTAATGCATCTCATTAAAGTGGAATGTTGATGCCATGAGAGTTAATACTAACTAGAAGATGACTCTTTGAGAGTAGAATAACTTACTAAATGATTTTTGTATATGTGTTTGTGTATTAAACTAGCTATACTCATCGTGTGGTTGGCAGTGGAATCAAAGCTCAGTCTGCAAATCCAGAAGTAAAAGTGAAGGGAACAGATCCTGTAATAAGTCAAATTATTGACAAGCTGAAACATGTTATTCAGGTAAGCTGCTTTTACCTATAGATATAGTACAGTACCAAAGACCACTCTAGTAGAGAAAGTATTAATTTACTGTACATTAAAGGTTAATTGTTAATTCAAGTTACTGCTCAGTGCATGTCAACACCAAAACACTACTTGCTCTCACTACAGAGGTTTCACTTCAGTTACTAAAAATGATCTAGTTAAAAGGTTTGCATATGGTAGATGAGTGTAGGAAATAAGACTCTTGACAGCTGGGCCACAGTGGGTACCATTGCATTGCAGCAAGTGTACAGAAGCATAAACAGTATAATTTAGGGATATTAACTGGGTGCATATGTTTAAAAAACAATAAAACATAATTTCCCTCTTCCCTCTTTACTAAATCTGGGTTCTTTCTTAACCAGTCTTGCTGCGAGAGGCCAGATAGAAAAACTAGGAAGTTTGAACAAAAATAGCATGCTTGCTAGAGGAGTTAGTGTTGATTACCTGATGTACATATCTGTGAGTTACTAAATTTAAGGCTTACAAGGCAGTCAATTCCAGTATAGTTCTGCTCAATCATTGTATTGTAATACATTTAAAGGATTACAGTTTTCTTTTGTTACATGCTGTATCTATATGTACAGATAGCCAGAACTACAGGACAAAAACGTGATTCTATTGCAACCAACGGTTATTTTGCTGACAACTCTGTATTTTAGTTTAAAAATAAGTTTCTGCTCTGACTCAGTGGTACGAAATGTTCTACTGGCATTTCTTGTCAGTGACCCATCTAACCCAGTATCCTGTCATCTGCACTGGTAAAAGGAGAGGCTACTTAGGGAGGGCATGCAAGCTTGGCACCTTTATGGTCTCCACTCCTCCTCTCTACCTCATTCCCCAAACATGAGAATTAGAGATATTAGACGGCTCTTCCTTGCCTATTACATTCAGTTTCATCTAAGGACTTACTTCAATTTTGTTTCTCTTTTGTTTTTTCTTCTTGGCAGTTTTTAAATACAGTTTCCCAAATGGTTTCTGGATTTGAAATAAGCAAGCCATTCTAACATTACTGATAGCTTCATCATAAATTCTTTTGGTTCTTATTTCTCTATTTGTGAAAAATAACTCTTCTCTGACAGCAAAGGAAAGAAGAAAAGAAACAGAAAAATTTCTTTTCCATCAGTAGTGTTGTTTTCTGGGAGAAGTAGCATCCAGATTGAAGTTCAAAGGCAATCGTTATTCCTTCCTCCTTAAAAGAAATATCTTCTGTAGCCCTCCAGCTTCAGCATGCTTTTGTCTCTCTTTCTTTATTAAAATGGTGACTACAATGGTGAGAAAATGAATACAATTTTTCCCTCCAAAGAGATGCTATGACTTAATTAAGAACTACAAATTACTGTGCAAAGAAAAACATTGCAAATCTTACTGGGTAAGTCTCAAGGTCTTTCATCTATCAGGAATGTCCTCCTTCTTTGATATTAAATCTGCACTGTATGGTTTATTGTGTTGTTTTCCTCTAGAGACTGGGAGTTGTGTTGTTCCTCCTCAAGTGAGGATCTAAAAGAGTGGAATAGAACAATTACATTATAAGGTATTTCATTTTGAAAGCTTATTTGCCCTTGTCCCAAAAGACTGGAGTGGGTCTTGGGGAGAAGGACATATAATTTACATACTGCAAGTCTTACTAACCTCCAAACATGTTATCTTTCTATGGGATAGTTTCCTTTCTTGCAGCTCTGAGTATGGAAATATGGTCAGGGGATAAAGAGAGCATCAAATTCTTTAGAGACCCAACATATAACTGCTTTTTCTCAGATAAAAGGGCTGAAAAAACTGCAGAAAAAGCTTTCTTCTCTACCATTTACTGCTTGGGAAAGGAGGATGGGGAGCATAAATTAGAGATTCAAATACAAAAGATCACCTTTTTGTCCTCTGTGATATGAAAAAGATGAATCACACATTAAGCTTATGATGGAGAGATTAAATAAGGGGACCTTAATGGATTGTGGTGCTGCTTCAGAGATAGAGTCATACTTAAGTCCAGCACTCTATCCAAGCAGTATTACTGCACTGCAAAAGTTTAAATATCTAATTTAGTAGAAAAAAATCATATTTGTCCTGTTTTTCAGAACTAATCATTCCTGAAATCTGTAAAAGTTTATATACTTTAATTTAGCTTTAAGGTGACACAGGTTGGCAGGGTGATATAGAACTTGCTATTTGTGTAGACAACTATACATATTTTTATATAAATTCCATGTTGCTGCAACCTTGCTTGCTAAACAAGTATATTTTTGTTATTCAGTTGTGTTTTGTATGTAGCCATTTGCTTTCCGTATTAGGAGAAAGGAAATGAGTGGTCATTCAGGTTTATATGACTTTTCACATCAGCTTTTAAACTTTTCAAGATGCAAGATATTGAAGTAGCATTTCTCTCTGTCTCATGATGTCATGATAGGATATGGTCCTTCCTTCTCAACCACAGTCAGAGCTCTGTGTGTCAGTGGTAAGTATAGCCTAATTTTCTTTTGCTTGTACAGCCTGTCATGGTACTGAATAGTCTCTACCACTTTGTAAATATCAATACACAGCAAAGAATCAGAAGCTTTGCTTCTGGTACTTCTCACAGTGAAAATGGTGAAATGCACTGAAATGTAATTTAATCAGTGATAACCTGTGGCATTTGTTTGCAGCAGGGGTGGAATTCAGTTCTTTAATCAGAGACCTGCATTTAGGTGTTTATGCTTCCCTTATATGTAGATCTAATCATGGACCTTAGAGATCTGATCATTTGGCCATATATAAATGTATGCTTCAGGATAAGAAGAACAGCAGTTCTTTAGTCTTGCACAATGTAAAAGGAGTTTGGGTACATTGCCCACATGTTGGCATCTACATTGTAGACACCTCCAGTTAGGTGTCTGGTCTGAAGGATTTCACCCTTGTGTCATGTTTCTGAGCCCTTTCCAAAAGGCTGTCCGTTTGAACACACAAGCTAGACATGTATCATTTTCTAAGGAGAAATATTTAGCATATGCACTGGATCTTCTTATAATGCTACCTTCTGCTTTTTCAAAGGCTATGCTGGACCACATGATCATCAAACCATAAACAAGCTTAAAGTCTACTTGAAAATGAAGCCTTTTGCTTTTGCTGGTATCTGAGCTGAAGTGCTTAGGATAATTATTTTGTTTGGTTGGCTTTTAATTTCTCTGAAATGACTGGTTTTATTTCAGAGATCTTAGGTACTGTTCAGACAGCCAGGAACTTGTGAAGATACATACAAACATTTGGGGAGCTCTTAAAAAAAAGATCTCATTTTATGATTATATATTCTTTTCTAACAGTTAAAAAAAAGGATGATTAAACTATAGAAGGACTAATTTGAATGGGATGGCCAGTTTTGCATTTACAATACATAATTTAATTCAGATTGAGAAATATATCCTGGTTACATTTTGTCCTTCCAGACCAGAAAAAGTAATTCTCTCTAGTAAATCCAGGGTAGAAAAACTCTGTTAGAAAGTTTCATTGTTTTCTGAAACCTTTTTTCCTCTTTGTCATCAAAGCAGATGACCCCTTTTCTCACCAATTACTCTAAGTTTCCCTTCTTACTTTCAAGAATCCCAGAATGAGGGCAAGAAGGAAGTGAATATTCTGAGATGTAAAGGGAGAACCCATTTAAGGGAGGGCCCAGTGAGGTCTCAGAAAATCAGACTGTACATATTTATTGTTCAAATGACTAAATATTATCAAGTAGCAAAAGAAGAACAGATATCTTAAAGATCTCTTCCTGCTCATCTTTAATGTGTAGATAAGAAAACAGATCAAAGACCATTCTGCCCTGCATGCCAAAAAGACAGATGTCTCCTAGTATCTCCTCTTTTCTTCCAAGGTAGATATAGAAGTGCATAAAAATCCCAAGCAAAAAATCGGCTTTAAAATATGCAAACAGGCAATCCTTAAACAGAGTCTGTTTTCTAGGTTTTATTTTATTAAAAACTTTAAACCACTGAAACCAAACTTGTTGCAAAAGGGAGAGTATCTCTTCCGAGCAGGCTGTGGTTTCTGGGCACTTCTGCTTTGTGAGAGGTTCACAGTAATCCTCCTCCTTTTTCTGTAGATAGTGGATTTACCAAAAATCAATATAACTTTTTGGTTCCATTGGACCCTGACTGCTATAATCTGTGCTCTGGACTCCACAGGTTCATATTCACAGCAACAAGGTGCAATTAGGGGAACTAACATGAACAAAAAGTCAGTGCTGAAAATGGCTTGACAAAGTCACCTTCTTCTGTAAAAATCCTTACTTTTACAGACTGGTGTTTTGGAGAGTTTAAAATGATGGGCTCTTCTTAATTCATTTATCTTCACGGTAGGCAAATAATAATGGGTTCAGTGCATAATCTCTTATGTACTGCAATCTGCAACTATCACTCTAATAGGCAATCATGATAAGCAAAGTCAGTTGCATATGGCGGCAATAATAATGGTAATTATTTTTCTTTCTTCCCCTATAATTTAAAAACATGATTTATTTGTCTTTCCTGCAAGTGCAAATTCTGAGGTTATGAAGTAAGTATGATATTTTGGTGATTACAGGCGATTAGACCTTGGTCAGTTCAATGTCTTTCTTCTTTCAGAAAACAATCTCAAAAAGATACTGCTTTTGAAAATAATAGACGTTACTTGGGGCTCGTATTTACAGGTGAAATAAAGACTTCCTAATTTTAGGAAATCCTGCCAAGTAGAAAATAGCCCTGTCTGTCTGTCTAAATTAGGCAGACCAAATCTCCCTCTGGAGATCTCCAGAGGCACCTGCCACTCTATTTACTATACTGGAAATTTTAACGCTTCTGTTAGGATAAATGATTTCCTACTTCCTTATTTGGAAGGGATCCCATCTTATACTGCTATACCACTGGACTGCTAGCTGATATGCATGGAATAATATTTACTTTCTCCACAAAGGGCTGAAAACTGTCACTAATGGAAGTGACACCTATATCCTTTAAGAGAATAGAGGCCAATACTTCATAAAACGTTAAATGTAAGTGACAATCTAATTTACTACTGGTCATTATTATGGTGTGGTAGGCACTGTGTTTCACCATGCTGTCATTTACCCATTTACCTAGCTCAAAAAGGTTACAAAATAGTGAGGTGAGATTTTGTTTTGACACTGATTTGTCATACTAACAACAAAACTTTCCAGCCATGTCTTTTAAAGCTTTTTTCAATGTACCGCAGCATGGGCAAAATAATACAAGTTTTCGCAAGAGCTGTTCAAGTACATGTTGGAAATGGTGATGGAATACATTACCTGAGTCCTCATCTGCACATACAAAGAACCATGTTTCTAAATTATTCATATGCAAGATGTGGCACTTGCAGTTGTGCTTCCCTTTGATCACTGATATCAAGTTTGTGCCTTCTTTAGTGTTATGATAATCATCTAATAGTTAAAATCCCTCTGCCTCTTAGGATAGTTCAAACTGCTGTATAAATTTAACGAATTATACATTCTGATGTCTCTGTTGATGACTGAAATGCAATGCTTTCTCATGGAATGAGTGAATTCTCACGAGTATAGCATTTAACAGTCTCAGACACTTAGGGCCTTAGTTTGATACACTATTCAGTAACATGCTTTTGGAGACTCACTTTCAAAACAGTTTTTTTTCCTTTCTCTTCTTAAATGTTTTTTTGTTGATATATTGTATCCTGCACTTTGCATCATTCAATAACAGGTACCCCATAGACGTAATTGGGAAGTAAAATTTCAGTGCACTTTGTGCAACAGCCATTCAACATTCACTGGTGTTAGAATTGCTTTCAGCTGTGTTTGCTCCTAAACTGCCTATTTATTATTTTTGTTGCAATAGCAAAGACTGCCTCACAAGTTTGGGTTTGTTTTTTTTTTTTTTCATATTACAAATGCATATCTAAATGTTAATTTTGCTTTAGGTTTCGTTTTTACTGCCTTTTTAACGCTTTAGTTTCTTCCAAAGTTAGAACAATCCTGCAGGTACAGAGTAGCTCAGTATCTTATGTTAATTTTTTCCCCAGAGATCTGTTGGCTCTCCCTTTCATATTTGATGTGTTGGCTCCTTCTTTTGTTTTATTTCTGGAATTAATATAATGTTACTGTCTTTTTGAAATCATAGAATCATAGAATCATTA
>NW_009230148.1:0-538 GCF_000690835.1 Fulmarus glacialis
TGACCATGATGGGGGGATGCTCATGGTGCTCACGATGGGGAGATGCTCACAGTGGGGGGATGCTCGTGGTGCCCGCAATGGTGAGATGCCCACAGTGGGGGGATGCTTGTGGTGCCCACGATAGCGAGGTGCCCATGATGGGGAGGTGCCCAGGACAGGGTGAAGCTCATGGTGTCCATGATTGAGAGGTGCCCATGATGGGAGGAAAGCTTATGGTGTCCATAATGGGGCGGTACGCATGATGGGGTGAAGCTCATGGTGTCCGTGATGGGGAGGTGCCCACCGTGAGGAGGTGCCCATGATGGGGTAGTGCCCATGACAGGGTAGTGCCCATGATGGGGAGGGGACCATAATGGGGTGAAGCTCACGGTGCCCACCATGGGGAGGTGCCTAAGATGGGGGGAAGCTCATGGTGTCCATGATGGGGAGGTGCCCATGATGGGGGGAAAGCTCATGGCGTCCATGATGAGGTGGTGCCCATGGTGGGGTGAAGCTCATGCTGCCCATGATGGGGTGGTGCCCATGATGGGGGGGGGAC
>NW_009230149.1:0-5610 GCF_000690835.1 Fulmarus glacialis
TGGCTTCTCAGACAATTTCTCTGTATTCCCCCCGGCTATTTGTCCTTGCTTCCACCCTCCGTAGGTTTCCTTTTTGTGTTTGAGTTTGCCCAGGAGCTCCTTGTTCATTCATGCAGGCCTCCTGGTGTTTTTTCCTGACTTCCTCTTTGTTGGGATACATTGCTCCTGAGCTTGGAGGAGATGATCTTTGAATATTAACCAGCTTTCTTGGGCCCCTCTTCCCTCCAAGGCTTTGTCCCAAGGTGCTCTACCAAGCAGATCCCTGAAGACACTAAAGTCTGCTCTCCTGAAGTCCAGGGTAGTGATGAGCTTGCTGTGCGCCCTCCTCGGTGCCCTAAGGATCTTGAACTCCACCATTTCATGATCACTGCAGCCAAGGCTGCCCTTGAGCTTCACATTCCCCACCAGCCCCTCCTTGTTGGTGAGAACAAGGTCCAGCATAGCACCTCTCCTCATTGGGTCCTCTACCACTTGGAGAAGGAAGTTATCATCGACACATTCCAGGAACCTCCCGGATTGCTTATGCCCGGCCGTGTTGTCCCTCCAGCAGATATCAGAGTGGTTGAAGTCCCCCATGAGGACCAGGACTAGTGAATGTGAAGCTGCTCCTATCTGTCTATAGGGGGTCTCATCGACTCGGTCTTCCTGGTCAGGTGGCCCATAACAGACCCCCACCGTAATGTCATCTGTCCCTGCCCTCCCTTTAATCCTGACCCATAAGCTCTCAGTCTGCTAGGAAAACCTTCATTATTTTGGTAACCTTAAAACTATCACAGAATAGATTAACTAATTTGACTCCAAATAAATAACAATGATGAAACATGTTTTTGGAATTCATAAATCATAGTTTGAAGGGAACCCAGGAGCTGTCTAAAGTTGGACCTCTTGCTCAAAACATGGTTGACACTGAATTCAAACCAGTCTCTCAGGGCTTTGTGCAACACTTCTGCTTCGATGAACAACCAAAGACCTAGGAAAGGTAGAGCTTCAAAAGCTGAAGAAATTTCTCAAAATATTTATCTATTTTTCTTAATATATAATTTTCCTAAGAGTTATAGTTGAGTAGTGTCCCAAATATGTTTCATTTCAAATAAAAATATGTCTATTTTTCCAAACACAGGTTAAAGACACATCAGTGACTTCCCCTGTAAAACTCTAGAAAGAGAAATGGAGAGGTCATGAAGAATGACCTAATTTCTGAAATGGAGATGTCATGAGGAACGACCTCTATCTGAGATGGCAAAAAATGAAGGAAGGATAACATAAATACTTACATATAAATATAAATTATATGGAGTAATACAACCAGTAAAACAACAATACTGTGCCCATCTTTACTGTTGTCACATAGTTTGTTGCTCTTGTATATGTAGTTTCTTTTTTCTCATTTGTACATGTTGCTGTTCGCTGTGTTCCCTTTAGTGAGAGATATGTTTCAGTATATCACTCCTTAATATCATGATGTGACAAGTGGTTTACTATGCTTTTAGGAAGATGGAGAAATCAAAGAATGTTCACTGGCTGAAAATAAATGTCTTACTTAAAGGAAACATTTGATGGTATGGTAAAGATTTTGCTTGTTTGGGTTTTTTTATCTTAAATTGTACATTAAATCTTAAGACAAATCCTGTAGTTTGTTATTTGCACAGGGTAAGGTAAATACCTTCTGCTCTTCATTAAAGAGCCAACATCCCACTGTTCTCATCTGTATCTGTTAAAGGAACAGCTGCAAGACATTTGTATACCAATAAGACTCCCATGATACCTTCAGTTTGAATGTATAAATTGGTAGAAGCTTTCCTGAGTTGCCAACAGCTTTTTGTCAAATATATTTTGGCAGGGAGCTAGCATCTAGTCATGTAGCTGTGTCGCATCATATTATACAGTACAATGTAATATTCTAGAAAAACATGCTCACATCAAATCTTACCTTCCTTCTGAAACTAGGCAATGCTAAAAGCCAAATCCCAGTGTTGGGCCTTGAGCACACCATGTCCCACAAGTGCTTCCTAGTCTGTGCTCAAGGCTGCTTGATACAGTACAGCTGTGCAACCACAGTCAGGTGATTGAGAAGGGCTGGATGAGAAGGAGCTGCAGCAAACCTGTCTGGCATCTTCTCCCCTTCACATGGGAGCAGCATTTCCATGCAGGCACTCACTCTGGGTCATGGCCGGAGTTAGGTTGCAGTTGTGCCGTCCTGGTCCTGTCCTGGTCCTGGTCCTGCTCCTGGTCCTGGCCCATGCCCACACCCACGCCCACGGACACAGACTTCCTGCATGGCCTCAGGGCTGCCCAGTCACTGAGGAGTTGCCTGGTCATCAGGCACCCTGGTTGCTATCCCTGTCCTAGCCTTTCTCTCCAGGTCGGATGCCGTAGGACTGTACCCCTTGGCAAGCTTCTGCTCTGCTGGTCCCCCTCACCCTTGTCTCCCGGCTTCCTGCCCAAGCTCGCCATTCCCTGATATCTAAGATCATGTGCAGGTTCTGTCTTTAAAACTGAAAAAAAAAAAGTTCCAAATTTTTTGGTCTGTGATCTAATATCAAAGTTGAAGATTAGAACTGATAAATAACATAATGATTTTACACTTCCATGAGACAGGACTCTGTAGTAATAATTTCATTTTTAACTTATGATAAAAGTAGTTTTATAATTAGAAAACACTGATGCAGAACCATTCAACTAATATCCCAAAATAACTTTATCTTGCTACATTAAGTAAGCCAAGTTTGCTCACCGAATAATGAAGAACAAATATGATTGAAAATGATGTGCTGGTTCTTAGTCCTATGGAGACATATTTTTATAGTTTACTAAGATTTGTCCAGGAGTTATAAAGGGTATATACAAAAGGTATATACATCCTTCCATACTAAGGAGGTATGTAAAATAAAAGTTCCAGTAATACTCGCATTCTATATCTCTGAAAAATGCCAGATTATTTATGAGAAGTTCACCCGTTATATTAATAGCTGAGCAGTGTGTTAAATAGCAGACAATAAAGTTAGATTTTCTTTTGAAATTATCAGCTCGAGAAGGAATTTAGGAGTTCTTAATGCACCAGCCGATGTTTTCTATAGATTCTGAATGCTGATTGTTTAATTGTTCATAAAAACTTCTGGAAGTTCCTAAGTTAAGGAAGAAGGGGAATAAAAATGGGAACAAACAAAGCATGTTGGGCAGACAGTAGAAAACCTAATATTGTAAAGCATTAATAAGATAGTTCAAGTAATTAGGTTTGTCAAATTTGTATTGATTCCTGAAAAAAAATCGTCTGATACCGAACTTGTTAATAAAAAATAAAAACTAAGCACTGGAAGCATATCTGGTGACAATCAATAGGATTTATAATAAATAGATCTTATTACACTAACCTAGTGTTGTTTTTCATTAGATTAACAATACCAACAATAAAAGTAATGATGCCGGTATAAACTGTAAAGCACTGGAAACATTTTTACACCACAATTTGACTTTAAAAAAAAAAAAAAAAAAGGAAGAACATGAAACCAATACAGTACACACTGTAAATTAAAATACTATATAGAAAAGATCAGACCCTGAAGAACTCTGCTGGAAAATAAACACTCAGTGTATTTTTTTCTGTACAATTACTTTTTGAGATCTATCTAAAGAATTATTTTTAATTTATGTTTTAAAGAAAACATTAGGGTTTGGGATGATATGAATATTGAGTGGATGACTTATAGTGAAAACACCTTGAACACAGAACAGAGTTTTGTACACTGGAGCATATATCACTACAGCCCATGTAACTGCAAAGGGCTGGGGTAGGCTCACTTCGGCCTCCAGTACAGTTAGCTCTTGGGATCCCCCTATCACTCCAGAAATACAAATGGGTTCTGCCCCTTTATAGCTTGATGGCATCAGGGTACACTGTGCACCAGTGTCTACTAGAGCCTTATACTCCTGTGGGTCTGATGTGCCAGGCCATTGAATCCACACAGTCCAGCAAACCCGGTTGTCCCTTTCCTTCACCTCGCCAGAGGCAGGGCCCCTCTAATCCTGGTCATAGTACTCGGTACTCAGTTCTTGTAAATGCGAATCAAAAGTCCCTTTATTAAGATCGGAAGTAAAGCCAGGCCTTCTACTCTGTCTGGGGAACTGCACACTGGAGACTGGAGCAGCAATTTTCCTGGAAGAACCCCCTTGTGTGATTGTTTTCCCCTGCAATTCATGTACCTGTGCCTCTAGGGTTGAGGTAGATTTTCCATCCCACTTCCTCATCTCCTCTCCGTGGTCATGCAGGTAAAACCACAGCATGCCCTGTGGTGTGTATCCACTATATCTTCTTGCTTGAGCAGAGGAATGCTTACTCCTAATGGCTGAGATACTGGTCCATACAGGTGGGGAGTAGAACATATCTTCTTCGAGTTGCTGGAACTCCCGGGACAGTTTCTTGGTGATCGTGTCCGGTAATTTCTCCACAGCCGAGATGCAGGCCTGTAGGGAGGAAGGGAGACTTTCTTCGTATCGCCAGACTTGGCCAGCCCATTTATCCACCGTTTGTTCTCCTTCTTTCCAGGTCATTATTGCCAATGAGCTTGCATGTGATGCTGGTGCACTCCATACAAACTTCTGCCACATGGATCGGGTGCATTCGACTTCATCTGGATCTTTGGGTAATTGCTTGTTCGGATCATCATAAATCACCTCCAGCACGCCTAATTCCCTCAAGGACTGGATACCCCTCTCCATGGTGGTCCACTTGCCTGGGTGACATATAACAATCTTCCTTGAAGGGATACCTTTCCTTCACAGCTGACAGGAGTCGCCTCCAGAGGCTGAGGGCTTGGGCCCCTTTTCCACTTGCTTTGTCAATGCCCCCTTCCCTAGCAAGGGATCCCAGCTGTTTGGCTTCCTTAAATAGTAACTTGCAAATACTCAGGGATAGGAACATAGACACTGTTGAAATTAAAGAACGGTGATTTACTACTCCATGCAGTACTTGGGACTTGAAGTTGTTACGGTGACAGGTCAGTGAGTACTATAATTATAATGTATATCATGTGCACAGGAAAAAAGGCTTTTAAAGTTATTAAAACAGTTTCTGAAGTTCCATAAATGACTAAATGTTATTAAAAATTCTACTGATTTACTGCTGCTTTGAGGATATTCTCAGCAATGAGGAGGTGCATAACATAAGGTAGATTATTTACATGTCTGTTTACATTTTGTTTCAGCACTTGTGCTTTATCATAGTTGCCTCTTTATATCTGCCACATTAACTAGTGGATTTTTAAAAGGCATATTATGGCACATTTTTTGATAACATAGCATATCACATTCATCTCTTTAGCCACTTTTTGAATTATTCACATAGAATGACAGCATATATTCCATCATATTGAAACAATTTGCATTAAATATTTGACAGAAAACATATGCCCCTCATTTTCTTTTCAGGGAAAAAAAAAATAAAATCTCCATCCATGTCAAGCTGTGGAATTCAGCCATTGTAAAAAAGCATTTCTTCCCTTTCACCCCTTTTAACAATATGTAATGAAAGACAGTAGAATGAAAGGGCAATGCACCTTATTTTTTGAAAAAAGTGAGTGGATAGCCTACAATTTTTTTTTTTTTTTTTTTTTT
>NW_009230150.1:0-7540 GCF_000690835.1 Fulmarus glacialis
GCCTGCCAGGTTAAACCACGACATTAGAATACATGTTTAATGGGTTACTGCTAAATATCATCACAATGCTCCTATTTTGTCTTGAAATGAAAAAAAGTATCTTTTTAAATTTTAACAGTCTTAAAAATGTCATTACTGTAAATGTAGTGTTTTCTGTAAAATGAACAAGAAGAATGCCTTATAAACTCATTTTTGCAAATCTTAGTAAAATACTGGCTTTTTTTGTAGTCACTTCAGTAATCATTTCACCAAAAGGCAATCTAATGTGTGCACAATGTAAAAAACATATAAATGCAAATTAAAATCATCACATGATAACAAAAATCAAAACATCTATCCATCCCATTTGTCACACAAATGACAAAATTACTGCATGAGATGCAATGAAATTCATAGGGAGTAATTCTAAACAAAAGGGTTAGACACCTTCCCATACTTCTCAAAATGTATAAAACATATCTCATTAATTATTTAGCCTAAAGAAGGATACTCTAACTAACCACTAACTAAAGCCTATTTTGAGCAATTCTGTGAAAGCAAACTAAGTCCACAGGACTCAAGGAGCATGCCATACATAGGACTGAACAGAGCCCTGACCCGCTCCATCCTGTGCTTCATACTCACTTCCCACAGCAGATCAGGACACTGTGCTTGGTGTACTTGCATGCAAACAGGCCCAATACTTCCCCGTTATTACAGCAACACTGGCTAAAAGTCAGGAATAATTTTTGGTATGATCCCATTCAATTACACAATAGTCAATAGTCAAAAGAAATCCAGTATCCTATTCTTGGAAAATCTGTATGGAATACAAAGTTTTGAGACAAAAAAGAGACAAAAAAAAAAAGGCAATTAAAAGAATTATGATAGAATGGTGATTTTATTTTTTAATTCAAATTGATTCAACCTGAATGATGATGCTTTCCTTCATTCAAAACCAAATCAAGGGGTTTTTTTTGAAAAGACATGAAAATTAAATTTGGTTATTTAAAGTATCAAAATACGTAATTTCAGCCATTCAGAAGTCCTCCTATGCCCACTCCACTTTTTTTAAGTTAAATGATTAAAATCAGGTGATGATTTTGCCAAAAAAGTGTGTTCCCTTCCGATTCACAGACTCATTCCTTTTAGTTGCTTACCAGGAGAAATTATGAACACTGAGTATTACATATCCGTGTTCTATTACACATAGATTTTTACTGAATACAGTTAGGAACTGTAACATTTAGAAGTCAAAAAATGTTTACCAATAAATTTGTATTATACTCTCTTTAACAGAAGATAAATAGTAGTCAAAACTTGCTTTCAAAGTCAGGCAACAATGAAGCATAAATAGTTGACTACATATTCTTGCATCTAGATGACAAGTGTCACACTCTGCTTTAAAAAAATAATAAGATTATAAAGAATCAAGTTGTTCTTGTCCATCTCTAACATTTTAATTTTATCACACCAAATGGTAAACAATCTGTTTGGCAACTTATGATCTATTCTTACCAGGTAACATTTTCCTATTGAAATAAAGACACATAAGAACTCAGTTTAAATATATAAGCCTCGCAGCTTTAATATAGGAAAAGTGTAAATTACTCCTAAGGACTCTGCTTGAGGGTTGATTTGTAATTGTTTGCCTAAGGCAACCTATCTGCATTCAACCCATATCAGAGAAAAAAGAAGCTATATGGATTTTAAAAAGGAAATTAACTTTTCCAAAGCAGACAAGAAATCCGAATGAATTCTGAAAAATTATTAGAGTTATATGTAATATTTCAAATATTTCATACCAAAATTGTGCCACGGTAACTGCAGTAGACACAAAATGTTAAAAAGAAAATATCCAGGTTTAAAATACCACAGGATAAAATTAATCACAAAATTATGATGGGACCTCAAGTCAGCCAAAACTTTGAGATAGATTTATCTAGACTTCTCCCTCCTAAAAGCCTCTCTTTCCAGCCCTTAGAAGTTAAAATTTTCTGAGAACAGGTACCATTTAAAAAAAAAAAAGAAAAAAAAAAGAGAGAAAACAGAATTTTAAAAGCTTTGTGAATAAGTTCCCCCTGCCTACTATATTCTTTCACATTTTCTATCAGTCGACCTTGGTGACTTCGTGTGAACTCTGCACAATCCACTGTTGGTCTTTACGGGTGCATTTTCAGGATTTGGTTTGTCTGGATCAGGAAGATCCTATTGTGGTCAATCTCCTATTTGTTCTTATTTATTTGAGTCTTTATTTGCATTGTGGGGTGGTCTTGAAGCATGCAAACTTGATTATTTCAGGGTCAATTATGAAGGGCTGCATTAGGAAGTATCGCCAGCAGGTCAAGGGAGGTGATCTTTCCTCTCTACTCAGCACTGCTGAGACCCATCAGGAGTGCTGTGTCCAGTGCTGGGCTCCCCAGTACAGGAGAGATACAGGCACACTGGAACAAGTCCAACCCCAGGTCATGAAGACGACTGAGGAATTTGAGCATCTGTCATACGAGGAGAGGCTGAGAGGGCTTGGAGTGTTCTGCCTGGAGAAGAGAAGGCTCAGGGAGATCTTATCCATGTGTATAAATACCCAATGGGAAGGAGCAAAGAAGATGGAGCCAGGCTCTTCTCAGTGGGTTCCAATGGAAGGACTAAAGGCAATGGGTACAAATGAAATACAGAAAATTCCCTATAATCATAAGGAAGAGCTTTAGTATTGTTAGCATAGTCAAATGCTAGAACAGGTTGCCCAAAGAGCTTGTGAAGTGTCCATTCTTGGAGATACTCAAAATCTGATTGGACATGGCCCTGAGTAACCTGCTCTAGCTGACCATGCTTTGACCAGGTGTGTTGGATAGACCACCTCCAGAGATCCCTTCCAACAGAAACGATTCTGTGACACTAAATTGGAAGGTGTATTCCATCCACTACTAGGCATTCAAGTCCATAATACCAAGTTAGAAACAGTCTAAAATAAAATCCCCCATCCCTCCTCAAAACCATTGGTACCGCAGACATCCTATGCTTAGCAGCAACTGATTCACTTTAAAAATCTGCATTTTTTGGCCACATTACTCAATAATGTAGATACAGTCCATTCTGTCACCAGAGAGAGCTGACGATCCGATTCTTGCTCTTCCCATGAGTCTCCCTGGCTGCTGATGTCTAGGCTTCCTGACAGCAGAGCTCCCGTCCTTCCAGCCATTCCTTTTTCCCCTTTCTCACCGCTCACTTGCAAAACTTCTTTCCCTCTCAAGCCTTCTGACCAGCTTTCCAGAAGGAAAAATCTCTCCCTCTCCAGAAGGTTCAAAACAACTTACCACCCAGCAGCCAGGACACAGCAAGCAGGGACCTTCTAGCCGCCTTCTCTGCTACCCAGCCATACCTTTGTACAGCAACATAGCCTACAGCTACTCTTACCTGAATACATTTGTGCTGCGTTGTATAACACAGGTGAATGACTATGCATTTTTAAGTATTATAATCGACATGTGCTACAGCCTCAGCACTTAACACTAAGGAAGTACCATGGACGACAGTCTGCACCATTCTAAATATATCCTCAATTAATAAAAATAAATCATTTATGTCCTCAGGCACCGCAATGTAGTAGTTGTGCTTGATTTATGGACTCCATGTTCATCACTGCCTTTTGCTTCTCTGCTGTTTTTCAGTTGGCTTCATTAGAGCACCTGTTCAAGTAGAAGAACTCACAAGCCTTTGTCAGCATACAGCAGTCTGCAGGTCAAGCTTCAGCCATCTGTTTCACTGACCATAAACCTCTAATATTTTGAGGGAAAAATAGAAGAAAAGGATTTTTTTAAAGTTTATTTCTTAATTTTGCTCTAGTTTAAGTCTTTCCAGCAAAATGAGATAAAGAAAGAGATCCAAGGATAAGATGAGAAAGTGTTCAAGTAAGATTATATAAAAGCATAGTACAGCTAGACAGCATTTTAATGTGTTTCTCTTTTAATATTTCAAATCCTATAGATAGAAAAATGAGAAGAAAAAATGATAAGATGACTCTTAGAAATTTAAATAAAAATGGGGTGGCTTTTGACATACATTAATTCCACCTTTTCGATTTACAGGACTGCCACTTGTCTTGAATTTTGTCACAGAAGACTCTCAGTTTTGATAGACCTGTCATGTGCCCTGTCAAACAAGCTTGCAAGATATTGTAAAATTTGTAGAGGGAAGTATTTTTCTATTGTGGTGTGGGTATGACAGCTTTATGAATGACGTCAAGAAAAAATGTTGTTCTACAGAGCAAATATATGGCAAGTTATTATACACTAGCCAACCCCTGCCCACATTACTCAGACGTTTCAGGCCTTGCTCTCCCTTTCTCCTGCTTCATACAAATTAAATTCTTTTACTTTTTCATACGCTAGTTGAAAAAGATAAAGAAAGGCCAACACAACATACAACTTAAGCTTGGTAATTGGAGAGAGAATAATTAGGGGTTTTAGCCATTTTCTGTGTAATGAAGATTATAATACAAACTTAAAACAACCAAATGCGCTAGAAGCGGCTGTATGTTTTCACTGATAGTCTCAAAATTATATCGCCATGTTGTATGCACTCTCACATTTTGAAGTGCTTCTTAGAAATGTTTGATACAAGAATCAATGCATGAACATACAAATATAAAACAAAAATAAAACCTGGCTTGCACTAACAGTTCTAATACAAACCCACATCTTAAAAAGTTAATGATTAGTACAATAATGTAAAAAATAGATGCTTTTTACTTCACACCTTTTGCATCAGAACATCCAGCTCCTGTCTATCTCTCTTGCTAGGATGCATCTTCTTCAAAAATATTTAAGTGTGTTTTTAATGCTCATTTACTCTTCTTTCTTTCAGTTAAACAAGACCATTATGCAGCATGTCCAATGCTTTCCCTAGGTGGACACCTGCTCACCTAAATTTACTGAGCTTCACTAATATAATCTAAAAGCAGAAAGTCTTATATCATAACTAAGATAAGATTTCACCAATGGTACAGTCAGCAGAGAAAAGTTGGTATGCGTTTATACTCGTAAGAGTGGCCACATACAGCAACCAAAACAGGATGCCTAGAGAACAGAGCAAGCACACAAAATACTTCCCAGCCCACTCTCCCAGTCACAAATAGCATGAGATTCCTTGAAACAAAGGTGAATTCTATGTATTTAGTAACCCCTACTGAACCTCTCTTCTCTGATCTTGTTCAATGTTTCTCTGAATCCAGAAAAACTTTCACCATCTCCCTCCTTCAAGTGTTTCTTCACATCTTCAAAGAACTCCAGTATGTGGAGCATATGGACTGTGAAGCATCGACTTCAAAAGAAAAATAAAAAAGCTTTGTCCCCAGTATATCAGACATACCCATGTGTCCACTAATTCTGTATTACAATTTCTATTGAAGTGTCCAATAGAGACATCAGGCTTAGCAGTACGCGGAGTCCCAGATCTGGAATTCTCAGACAGTGCTGGCATCGTATTTGCCATCTATCAATCAATCCTCAAGCACAAAGATGGTTGAAAGCAGGTGGTGACAAACTACAGTTGACAACCATTACAACACTTTAGTTCACAGAGGTGCTCTTGTTGACAGTAATATTAGGGGGTTTTATTTGTATCACATTATTTTCCACATAAATTTGGATCCTAACAAAAATGTTTTCAGGGCACTTTTGAAAGATGTCATCTTGCTTTTAATATGCTTTTTTGCCTTACTCTTTAGACATGCCAATGTCTTTTGCCCTCTTCTCAAGTCATTCTTGACAGGTAAAAGGCTCTTCCTACAGAAATATTTTTGTTCCATGCTTCTGATAAGGTGCCCTCAAAGAGTTTCCATGCTATCTACCAAGATTTAACTCTCAGCTGCTCTTTCTTTTCTTTTCAACAGCTTTTCTCATTTTTATGAATATTTGCTTTACGTAGCTTTAAGAAGCCGTGCACTACTTCCTTGACTGTTCTTGCTGTATCCAAGCATAATAAAATCACTATTACGAGGTGGCACTTCAGCCTCACATTTTGAACCAGGTCCTACATGTTCCCCAGGAAAATGTCAGGGATTGACTTTCATTGGCTTTCTAATCAACTGCTCCACAAAACAGACATATCTCCAAATTTAGTCTGTCTCATGTCCCAGTACAGCACTAGTCCAATTTACAAAAGAACAGTTGCAGTCATCTCTTACTACTGTATCCAAAATTCACAGGCTCTCTAATTTCCCCTAAGATCCTACAATCAGTACCATCATGCTGACCAGGCCATAGTGTTGACTCACTACCATCTTCTTCCTACTTAGGACTTAAATTTCATGCTTGGAATTCTGTGTTATTTATTGCAGCTAGTAACAAAGAAATTCAGTGTTACTCAGTGATACAGTTGATTTATTAATATGATTTGCTTAAAATTTTCCTTAATTCATAGCACTATACCACCATCAAAAAACCTACTGTGCATTCACTGAAATGCCCACCATTGTAATGCGGAGGAAATATTTAGAAACTCTGATTTATGTTAACAAAATTTGTAAAGTGATGTTCTGGAGTTTATAGTTATGCTAAAGAGAATGGTCTGGTACAGTACGGTACTGGACTTCAAAGCTCAAGTACCTGCAGACTTGTCTAAAAGACTTCCTTATCCCACAACACAGTGAGTGTTCCTCACTTCTGAAATACCTGTCCTGCACTCATCTCTAAGCCTGCAACTACGTGATAGGTAATAAATTCAGGATTAACCTAATACATTTTAACTCATTATTAATGGAACTCACTAATCTGCCTGTGCTTTTAAGTGCTATGATATCAGTCAAAACATAAGAGATGTGACAGACAATTCATGCATGCAAAGCTCCAGGTTGCTGATTTATCTATAGATGTGGAATGTTTTCTTCTACTTCAATCAAGCTAAGAAGTTGGTGTCAAATGTTTTAACGTATAGAAAAACTACTCAAAAAATTTCAGCTTTTTACTGCTGTAGACACACAGCACCACACAGAGGAGAGTACCAGAAACAGAAGAAGGGACTGTCGTTTGATTTTTTGTGTGATACTTAAAAATCCTATCTTTGAAAGATAAAACCTCTTTCTTGTGAAAAGCCCAATATTCAAAATATGACCTGCAAATGTTCTCCCTTCAAATTTTCCAAATATTTTAACAGCAAATTGCTCATTAAATTCACAGCTGCACAAAGTAGAATTTGGTTCTACTATTAAAATAGCAGTTCCTTTGAATGATCATGATAGATGGTGTAATAAGTGTTTTGCATAGCAGTATTTTAATGTTTTAATTACACCCATATTCAGTAGAGCTCTCTGATGTTTTTCACTGCATCACCTCACAAAGGATCCACTTTTTCACCATTATTGTCTACTCAACCTGAGAGTCTGAGGAATTTTATCAGGAAGATCTGACAAGAAAATAGCCAGCAGCGGGGGAAAAAGGAGCATCTAAGTTTGGGGTGGAAGTTATTTCTTGAATGAAGGTTTTTTACGTTATTTTTTCTGTTTACTGGATTAATGGGGTGTCCATCCCCAGGCACTGGCGGGGGGCTGCAGGGGGCCTCTGTG
>NW_009230151.1:0-1574 GCF_000690835.1 Fulmarus glacialis
AGGTTGAAATACAGTGACTGTGTTAACAACAGGTGGTTTGCAAACTCTTTTAGGCAAGGATTTCATATGCTTGTGTAATGCCTCACACAACTGTGGCCTTGGCACTAATAGCAAAATAAATACCTGATAATTTCCATACAGTCAGTGTCATTATGTACGCATTCTGAAACCATGCAAGTGCTAACAAGCAATCAAGTATTGCAGGATATTCCTATTCACTAAGTCTTTATGTCTAAAAAGTAGTTCAGTTGCCATCAAAAACATTTTGTTTTTATGAAGGAGTCTAGTAAATAAGTGTTCCTGCATATCTCCAGTAGTGCAGAGATCTCTGGTCTTTCTTTAGACGGATTATTATTTATGATCTATTTTTTGGGCCAGCTTTGAAAATTGTTCAAAAGGTGGCTTGTATGTTGGGTAAAATAGGTAATCACTGCCATAAACCTCTAGCCAGGAAAGAAGAGCTGTGGAAGCGAGGAGGGTTTCTTTTTTTCTTTTTTTGCTATTATTGGGAGGAGAAGCAATAACTAACTATCTATGTGTGATACCCCCAAATGCAAAATGTGTAGTGCATTTGAAATGGATTGCTCCTGTACTGCCAAGACTGAGCCAAGACTCCTCAATGCTTTGCACAGTGGTTTGAGCAGTGGAAGTCTTTGTGCAGATTTGGGTACTGGCTTTCTGTGCTGCAGCATGAAAAATAAGAAATGGTAGGGTAAGTTTGGCAGAGAAGTGAAAATAAATTTATTATTTTGAGCTAAAATGAGAATGTCATGTAGTTTTCAAGTTTTGAATCTCTCTGCTTGGAATTTAAAAACTGTTTTTATTATGCTGTAATGTTTACATGAGGGGGAAGGTGTATTGTAGTCACAGATGCTCAGTTCCATTAAGAATGGTCTTTGCCTTCTGAGTTGAGCTGCCTTGGTTTTACATGAAAAGTGCCACAAGTAGTACGATTTCGGATGGCAGTGAAGGAATGAAATCTGCATGTGGATTTAGAGACAAATCATAAGGATGTTGTGTGATTGTTTTAGTAAGTGAACTTTTTTTAATCAGGATTTTCTTTTTTTTGAGCAAAAGACCCACTTCCCATATGCCTACATAAACACCATTTTCTCTGACAGAAGCATGCAATATGGCTTGTGATGTAATATTTACTTTATGTATAAGCTGTACTACGCAGTGCTCTTTTGGGCTTGTAGTATTCTTTTGAAACCCAGCCCTCCACATCAGAGATGCAAGCTGTGTAATCTGCTTTCCCCCAAAATGTAGAGCAAAATAACTGTCATAAATACAGTCTGAACAAAATTAGTTGAGGGATTTGTTGGCTATTTTTAGAATCATGATGGGCCAGAAATTAGCCTGTACATACTAAAGAGTTATTGTATTTTAATTGCCCTATGCTGTCTTGAGAAGCAGGTAAGTATTAGAGTGCTTTCCCAGGGAATAAAACCACACATCTCTGATTCTTTCAGAGGGTCCCCTATGTAAGGTGCATCCTCCAGAAGAATCTGGGTGCTTGGTATTTTCAAAGGGACCCAAATGGATGAAGTTCAATCCTCCTGACACCATGTCAG
>NW_009230151.1:1606-1828 GCF_000690835.1 Fulmarus glacialis
TGTGCACTGAGAAACTTCCTCAGATTCTTTGCTTGGCAGACCTGATGTGTCTTCCATTCTCCTTTGCTTCCTTTTGTTCAGTGTTTCAGTGATGCTTACATACAGAGCAAATATTTCTTAGACTTGTGTTTCCCCAAATGCAGTAAAGATCCTAAACCTATTTAGACTTGGGTAACTGAACAGCTCTTCTGGCTTCCCATTGTCCTGGTTTCAGCTGGGATA
>NW_009230152.1:0-18377 GCF_000690835.1 Fulmarus glacialis
GGCTGGCCGCAGCCCCCGTTCCCCATCCCCCTGTGCCGCTCAGGAAGGGGAAGGTAGTGCAGGAGTCGGGAAGGAAGGAGTGAAGTTGAGTCTGGAAAGAGGGGAGGGGGGAGGTGTGTTTTTGGTTTTTTCCTTCTTTCTCACCATCCAATTCTATTTTAATTGGCAATAAATTAAATCAAGTTGACTCCGTTTTGCCCATGAGGACAATTGGTAAGTGATCTCCCCGTCTTTATCTCAACCCTTGTGGGCACCTGGCCACCAGCCAAGGTCAAGCCAGCACACATGGTGACACTTTTACCACACTAGCCAGTCACCTACTCTAGTGCCATAAAGCTGGTTTGCTTGATACTAAAATCATCAACAATGTTTTAAGGGAACAGGTTGAAAAGAAAGATTGTGTTTTAGACAGCTTAACTTCTCCAAATAATCACAATCCTATTGCTGACCCTCAAACTGATCTCTGAGCAACAGGTACTCATAGAGAAACAGCAATGTTGGTGCATGTTCCTTATGTTGGTGGGAAACAAAAGAACTAGCTACAGGTCCGGTAGGACATTTGTATTATTAGTGGTATTTACTTCACCTGTTCTTCCCTATTTACATGTCAAGAAACTCATGGTTTTGATGTCTTCTTTCAAGCAACAGTTAACCCTGTCCACTTCTTCTACCTTGTAGCCATTCCATGTGCTTTACGTGAGCAATGCAGGCATGAGGAATGTGCTTACTGCAGTGCCTGTCAAGAACTCCCCGTGACGTGCAGCTCACGGGGATAGTGATCCTGCAGTCATCCTGCAGTCTTGACACCTCCCATATGAGAAAGAGTGGTGTGAAACTTTGCTTTTCTAACGTATTTTTATAGTTTTCAGTTTGGCATCTTCTCTTCAGGAATTCTATGAATTCTATTTGGAACAAATGAAAGCACGTTAACACAGGATAAATTTGCATCTGTGCTCAGTAAGAGTAGTCTTCATGTACCTAGAACCTGCAATTTCAGAATTTAAGTCTCTATTGCTTATCAATGCTTCTAAATCATCTGTGGTTAGAATGCAATTTCATTCATGCTACAGCTTTCACAGCTTGTTTTTACTTGGTGGTCTTGTCTTTTGGGATCAAATCTGTTGAATATGCAGTGAGCATCCTGGCTTTCAGCAGCAGGACAAAGCATGCAGCAGTGGAGCAGAAGCTGCACAGCTGAACACACACTACTGACGTGATGGGGCAGCTGGTGGGGCCGCTGCAACACTTAGGCAGAAGTTGTCGTTTCCATGGTCAGAAAAGAAAGGTACTGGACATGCAAAATTTGGAGGACAGGGAGGAAGTTACCTATTAAGTGAGAGAATGTAAGGTTTCATACAGATTTGGGTGAGATCATGAGAGATTGATATAAAATCCAGTTGGTTGCTTCCCCATTCCCAGTGCAATTGAGAGAAGGCTGCCAAGCACCAGACAGAAAAGGAAGAAGAGGGAAGAACGCAGGCGTGACAATATGCCTGGTGTCCTGGAAAGCCTTGGTAAAGGAAACTGTCAGGAATTAGGAAGGATAAGTAACTGCCAAATTAACAAAAATCTTTAACTTAAAAGTTTTTGCTGAATTTTGTTGTTAAAACTGAACTGCAATCAGAAGTTTTACTACTAGAACATCTTATAATCCCTGTGCTATTTTGACAACTCCATATTATTTCTGTGTATATGAAATAATGTAGTGTAGAGAAAACAGATTAAGGAACTCTCTAGACATTCATTACAAGGCTGTCTCCCAAATCACCTTATATGGAAAATTATATCATAGATTTTATAATCCATAGCTTGCCACACTTTCACCATCCATTTCTGAAAATACTGCAGCAGGGCTGCTTCTGCCATGGAACTAGAAATACGACATCTGTGAGTATTTCCTGTGGAGTTCTATCTTCCTACGACACATCACCTTTACAATACCTCATTTTACTCCCATGAGGAGGATCACGTTTTTCATTTCTTTCAGGAAGAAAAATGTATATTGAGATGCATTCTTCATTTGGTTCATTTCAGTCTGTTCACCAATTACCATATTAGATGACTATTTCTCAGTAAGTTACTTGTCCATTTTCAAAGCACCTGCCACTCTTTGCACTGTGCTTCCGCTGTACAGTCTTTTTGACGTTCTGCCTGGCAAGCCTCCTAATGAACACAGTCAAAGAGACACTCTGCTGCTGGGGAACTTTTTCGTACTATTCTTACAGGAAAACTCACAAGCTGTACATATTATATTTCAGCATACAGAGATCTGATTACACTAGTAAACCCTACCTATGTGTTTGTCTCAATAAGCAGTCTACTTAAAAATCTGTTTCTAGAAATGTTTTCAATGGGTTGGGAAAAAATCTCAAACAAATTGCAATAAAACAAATTTAAATGTATTTCAGGGCACATGTTAGCTACAACCCTTGTTTTTTTCAAGGGTGTGGAAAATATCACAACAAATCTCCTTCTGGATAGTTTCATAAGCTTTTATGAAGCTACCAAAGTCAAAATTAACAAAGTTGATGCCATTAGATGTATTACATATTGCAGAAAATTTGAAGTTGCATTAATTTTTTGTATTAGAGTTGACCATATCCATCTAGACTTGTATACACTTCCAGCAAGCTTCAAATGTTTTATAGTTCATTTTAGAGTTTAGATTTATACAAAATACTAAGTTTTGAGGAATGAGAGTGTATAATTATTTTAACAGCTGCCATTTTTCTGCAAATTTCAAGGCTTAAGACCATTTGTAAACTGCAGCCACCATCTATATCTATTTCAGTTCAGACAAACAGTCAGGGTCCGGTCTGTATAAATCTATCATGATCTAGAACAGCACCATCTTATCAGACCGAAGTACAAACAGACAACTGGAATATTTGTAAATACGTGCAAGAACATGAAAATTAATTCAAAGCAGTCTTTGACACCTGCAATCTTTATTAACTAAGAGCTTATCTAGAACAGGAAGTATTGTCAGAAGCTTTGTGCCTCAGTTTTTGAATAGTTTTTCCCATTAATCTCTTCCACAAAGTACAAATGCACACACATAGGAAAGTGTAAATTCTAATCTCGTGAAAGTTGTATTCCAAAAAAAGAAACTCATAAATGAAGTTTGAAAAGTTGTAGGATCATTGTTAATATGTAACTGATCAAAATTAATTTCAAGATTTATTGTATTACTTCCTCACTATCTTGACAGCAAGATCACATTTTCAAACATTTACGTATAAAGTATATGGACAAAATGAACAACTGAGTCATTCATCTGCTCTCAAGTTACATATGTCAACATACAGATTGAATGAGCGAGCTTTGCAAGCCACATGTAAATGCTCACATTTTGTATTTTGATCTGTATGTCTGTATTATAAGAAAACCAGCTCCCTTAATTTGCCCATTTGTAAAGCCTACATCTTCGTAAATAAAACTTCTGTATGCAATAAAACAGAAGTTCTAGCAACAGTCTTCCAGATTGACCATGAATTTCAGTGAAATACAATTTTTTAGAACTCTTGTTAAGTATGTTAAAGCATAATGGAGATTCCACCCATTTTTGCTAAGAACCTGATTGTCAGGAGTCCAAGGTGCAATAGCATTGCCAGCTACATAAGGAAATTAATTACATATTATATTTTGCAGGTTTTCAAAAGGCATACTCAGGAGGCTGTTAGTAAGAGTCAACTATCAGAAAGTGCTTACACTGCCATGGAAGCAAATATGTCAAAACAATATAGGATACTGCTGCTTTTTTTTATTCAGTGGTGGAAAAATACTTTTTGCTTTTTATTTTCACTACAAAAAGAGAAGATAAATAAATTTACAAACATTACACATGCAGACCCTCAAATATCTGCATTTTCCCTTTCTTTTTTTCCCCTACACTACAATGAAAAGAGAACTACAATTTTCTAATTTCTTCCATTCAGCTCCAGGCGAGCAAGTCAAACCCTGAGTTAAATTACATTAGTATATAATGCAAAAAGTTGCTTAGAACTAATTTAAGCATGATATTTAACAGGATTTTGGGTGTTTATCAGCATCTCTAGAAATAGCATTAAGGGCAAATGCAATATAAACCATTCTTTGAAAATAAAATAGCCTTATTTCCAGGACTACCATCTCAGAAATGCTCTATGTTTTTTTTTTTTTTACTGCAGAAGTGTCTTTCCTATCTGTTTTGCCTGCCTCAGTTCTCATTTGCATGAAATCACGCAAACAATCTGTGATGAGAAGAAACAAAGAATAAGTCACAATAAATAGGTCTTGCATGTAAAACAAACTCTTTAAGATGACAGAGCTGGAAAAGAGGGTTGAAGAAAGAGAAAACATAAAATAAATTTCTGCTTGGAAATGTAATTAAAAAGCCTGAAGTGACAGCTACAGTATTTTATGAATGTGAATTTACAAAAAAAGAACACACCAGGCCAAAATCTACATTAGCTCCCTAATAGACACTTAAGTAAATGGCCTTTTGTCTTCAGACAAGATTCTTACCACTTCTTTCAACACCTTGCACACTGAGGCACCAAGTGCTTCAGGTAACCGAAACCGAAAATGATGAGGCTGACCCTTTTGGTATTGGTGGTGCTGGCTAAGATGGACAATGGTCAAAATTATCAGATCGAGACTGAAGTATTCAAGTTTTATGTTAGGAAAAACAGAGCTATCTTCTCTGAGGTGCAGAATATCCCTCCTTAAAGAGACAGTACTGACAAACACAGGGAGAAAAACAAAACCAAAAACTTCAATGAGAGTTTTAGTATCATCTCTGTGCTACCAGTATAACATAATCTCAGGCAAGGATTCAGTTTGGATTACCTGTCAGTAGGCTGCAAATTCCTTCACATGGGCTACAAGTTCCATCTGCTCATCCATACCTTATAAAAGCAACATCTGCCCATTGCTCTAGAAGTGCAACCTGGCAACTTTCCATGATGTTTAAGTCACCATTTTAAAAACTGAGGTCAGCTTAATATGGCAAGTACTCCAGATTATGAATTCTACATCCTTTCCCACTATATGGCATCATTTTGCACTTTCAGAGAAGGGAAAGGCTTCTCCACGACGTCACAATGGTATTGAGTTTTGAAATACAAGGAAGACAAGAAACAGCTCATCTGTTTTTGATTACCATGTATAAACAGTGACAAAATAATCTCCAAATTAGAGAGACAGATTTGATTAAACACATCAGAGTTCAAACACACTCACTAGCTACGCAAACAGAAAGAAGTGCTCCAGCATGTTCAAAATGCCTGAGAATATATGAAGGAAATCTATACAAAAAAAGTTCTGCAGAGGAAAAAAAAAGTTCAGTTAGAAACTAAGGTGCTATAGTATCAATAATACATCCCCATTTAGCAAAGCATTTTAAAATATGTCCTTTAAGCAGTCTGACGAGTAGTTATATACAGTGAAAGCTAGTGTTTACATGGATGTTGTGCCAGCCCAGGCCTAGAAAACAGAATGGAAAAAAAACCCTTTTCAGTAAAATATTTGAATTAAACAGAGCTGCATTAATATAGCATTACTTATTACTTCCTCCCATATTATTTAATTCAAGGAAAATTATTGTTTAAAAACCAAAGAGCTGTATGACAAGAACATACTGACATCTGCTGGCATTCTATAAACACATTTCTCTAAAGATTAGGATTTAATGCCCTCAACATTTTTTTTCTTGTCTAATGGGGCTGCATAACACATTAACATTGTCCATATCTGAATATAACAAATTAAAATAGTATTGTATACTTCCAAATGTTAAAGTGTGCATGATATTCTGTAGCTAAACAGTCTACACAAATATATTTCTCTTCTATATTTGATTTCTAAAGTATCACAGGAAATTATTTTTGCCTAATTTGTATAAAAATGCTTAGTGATAGGACAGACAATTTACATTCAAATAATTATTTCCCTAATTTATTTGCCAACAGAAGACTAGTATTTCCAATTTACTATCCAAAGATGTAACTATACCTGTCACTCAGGCAGGGCTCATTATGGTACGTATTGTTTCACGGTAATGGTTAGCAAATTAAAAGAACAGATTTTATTTGTATTAGCACCATAGCAAAAGCATACATGTAAAGACAACACACTAATCATCTAGCAAACCACATATTGAAAGTGGTACCTAAAAACGCTGGAGAAGATCCATTATCTTTCATCATTCAACACAATCAACACAGGTATTTTGATAATCAGAAGACTGAACAGCTTTCAAATCTACAGCATGCGAAAATCAGAAATTCTAGTTAATACATATAGTTCCTAAAGCAGTTCTAACTTGGCATCACTGTGAATATGGAATATTCTGTAAATCTTCATGCACTTCTAAATTTATTATTTGAAAAGCATGTGATATATTCATTTAATGCTTGCTGTTGGCATCATAGCTTAACGTTTCCTCCCCCGTGTGTGCTATAACCCAAAGTTATGGTTGATAATTTAAACACAAAATAGAAGGAATTCAAAATTATAGTTCATAGTGTCAGCAACTCAGATGTGTTGCACATAGATACTGAGGCATAAATTTAGTATTAAAAAAATCATACAAATCATTAAATATGAACAATTGCCAAGCTGTGCTTAGCAGAAATCATAAATACCTTCCTTAATATTTTTGCATTTCCAAATCAACTGTCAGCTGCAAGGTCAATTCCTTTTACCAGCTCACTAGCTATATACATTTCATAGATGTGAAAGGATAAATGAAAACCCCAAATTCACCTTTCTAATTCATTATTTGTGTGTATTTTTACTCTATGGACTTGTGTATTTTACTGTATGCACTAACTAGCATCTGTGTTTCTTAGGCTAGACATACTAGAAGAAGTGACAGTAGTTTTTAAACATGAAAAACCCCACAGCACTCTTCCTTGCAAATGTTTAACTAAAAACCTTACAGCCTATGAGAAAACTAGATAAATATGTGGTTCTAACAAGAAGAAGGAGAAGCAGTACCAGTTTGTCTGGCTCACACTTGTATGTCTCAGCCACGAAGGAATGGTTCATGTAACCTTCTACTAAGAAGACGGTATACACCAACCTCTTAAGCAAATCAAGTAATACACAGTAACATAAAAATCAAGTACTCACTGATAGCTTCCCAACAGCCTGCCAGGGAGAGAGGCCCAACAACAGATCCGTGAGCATCTACGCACCACACACAGCATCAGCACAAGAGCAAGTAATTCAGAGGCAATTTCACAAGAACCCGACTACTCACATACTTCGTAGCAGACACTATCTAATTCACATGTTCAACTTTTGGAAATAAACACACAGGTCATTTTGTAACATCAGTCATGGTTCTTTTGTCACCAGTCTGTCCATCTTTCATAGATGTGACTCCTTCCACAGTCCTAAGATGAGGCATTTCTTACTCTTTCAGCATCGTGCCAGGAAGGACCACCCATACTGAAGTGTCAAGCTGCAATAGTACTGCGTTATAACATTCATTTGGAATTGCCTTTCAATTTCCTCATTTGAGACAGTTTTATTAAATTATTTAAACTTCTTATATATTAAACATCAGCAGAGCAAATTATTAAAAAGAAAAAAAAGAAAATAGAAGAAAGGAAAAGATGTTATTACCCTAAAATCCTCTACTCTTTAAAATGTGATTCCAGATTCTTAAAATCCACAGATGACAACAGCCAGCCTTTCAGCAGAGAGGAAAAGCACATCCTTCGGAGACCCCCAAAGCCAGTCTTTGAGTACAGGATCACTGTTTTCCCCCAATCAATCCAGCACATGCTACCGCCACAGTCACTGCACAAATATAGGGCCCGAGACATTGGAAAAAAAAAAATAATTATACCAGCTTTCCTCTTAGCAATTCAGAGGACTCGAAGTGCAATGATCCTCAATGGTTCAAGCTCCATGATGAACTACTCTGATGTGTACCGGCAAAACTAACGAGGGAGGTAACAAGAGGATCCCAAATGATACAAGATTAAAAGACACCAACAGTGTTCCTCTTCCCTGTTACGATCAGTATTATTTCCTATTGATTTAAACGAGAGAAGGTCTGTAGCTCTTTAGACTTACTTTGGAGACCTTCAAAGAAGATGAAGCTTGAAACCAAACTATATGGCATTTTAAATAGCAAAATAAACAGCAAATGCAGTATGAGGTGTTAGTATAACGTAACTCAGCAAGTCATTTTTTACGGCAATGTGCAACACACATTGGCTAAGGATGTGCTTCTCAAAAGGTAACAATACTAAGATCTACTATTATGACAGATGCATAATTTAAACACATTTACAGGAATAAAGAGCCAATTTACTGCCTAAAATCTACCTCGACTAATGAAGATGCATCCACTTATGCAACTAAAAGAGCATTCATTTATAGGCAAAGTGTAACTCTTTCATAGCAAAGCACAGACAACTACAGGTGCTGAATAGTTTGATTTTGGCAAACAAAGGTCAGAAATAGGTAGAAAGGAAGCTCATTTGCTCTCTATTTCTACTTGACCTGCATGTATTGTTTTCTTGTGAACAGTATGATCACATACCATGAAAGTTCATAACAAAACTGTTCTGAGGACTAAAGCAATCATTATTTCAATCTAATTTGTATTTTAATCAACTCTTGAGCAACTTGAAAGATATTCTCACCTGAGAAAACTTTAATAAATAAATAATTTTTTTCCACATTAGAAATTAGTGTCCAATCTTTCTGCTTCTTGTACAATCAGCAACAAAATATTTAATGGCTTCAGCAGGGAAACAATTTTTACTATTGTAAAATTTACTATCCACTACAATATATTACCTTAGAAATTTAGATTCACATTTTAATCTAGTACTTTGTAACAGTGCAAATATGGAAAGAGAAAAAAAGCCTGTTACTTTTAACATCACAGGAAACTTCCTAGTTTTCCTTTATTTTGCCTGCTTGCAAAGCTTTAACATAAAAAAGCATTATATTGATTATTAGATATATTTATTAAGAATTGCATCTGTTTTAAGACATGATTATAAAGCAACACTGATTAAGAATTATTCATGCCCTATTATTGTTATTTTATTCAACAACACAAAAACCCCGAACACAACAATAAAAAAACCCCACAACAAAGCCCCACCACACCAAAATGTCAGCCATACAATGTCAATCAGACATCAACTGCACAGCAGTTCACGACATAGACCCAGAATTTTAACTCCGTGGTCACCACTGTAAAATAAATTTGCTTTTCAAGCCTAGGTAATAGTGCTGATTGGAATGAAGGTGCTGGTACCTGCATTATCATTAACTGTTGAGAGACTTGATTTTTACCTATATTACCGTTATTACTGCTATTACTGCTAATTACAGAAAAAGTGGCTGAAGAGCAGCCAAGGAGACAAGAGTACTCTGCAACTTTCCTCCAAAAGCCAAATCATCTAGAGTAAGCCTGACATACAACTATGCAGACTTCCTACCACTGCTGCCCGCTGTTTGCCAGGCAGTATGTTGAACACTTCCACTTCTGGAATCAGAAACACAAGCCAGAGCTATTAGACATTTTGAGGACAAAACATTTGGTACCATATATATCACGTTGGTACTCTGTGTGCGCATGCTGGTTTGTGTATGTATTTGTGCATGTGTGTGACATATGATGTTACTAACGTATGCCAGTTATACTCATTAGTGATGCACTGATGTACCTTCTAAAAGAAGGATTTTGCCATGTCTGTCAAACTGCCGGTTCAGTGATCCTTCATCTTTTATTCCCCACTGTAAAAGTACCGATAAAGTCTAAAAAAAACAACAAGTTTCTCTAAGTCAGGCAATTGGATATGGTGCATAATGCAGTTATTTGTGGGTCCAGGCCTCCCCCTGCAATTTCTGTCATAGGCAAACTGAGAAAAATAAACTATGAAAAAGATCGCGAGCAAACCACATTCAAAGCATTCTGAATCCTTGTGTTCTCAGAACAATAGCTCTTTTACGCCTCGGTGTTATTACAATGCCTCATGCAAACCCTCCTTTCCTACCTCTTCACTAAATAGCAGTTTTAGCAGAACTAGACAGCTGCAATACTAGCAAAATTAAAATTGTTAATTGCTACTTTTACCTCGGTAGTTCCAGAACCAACAGAGAAGAAATAGGAAAACCAGGACTGGCAAAACTTCAGAACCACACACACTACAATGGCTACCATGAGACGTCTGCAAAAAATTTTTTTTGCAATTTTTTCCTTTCAAAGTGGAAATAATTCTACTAGATACAAATGGAGACCATAATACATGGATAGTGCAACACTAGTGCTGTTTTTTAGAAGAAGGCAAGAACCCTTAAACTGACCAAGCAAGCCTTCATTTCTTTTGACTGTAGTAAGCAAAACTGACATGCATCCATAGCAGTAGCATAACTGAACTTAATACGAGAGCTCTTAGCATAAGAATGTAACACTTAGAAGTGCAAAAGCAAAGATTATCTGATTTTTAAAGAAACTGGAACAATACGGCTTCTGTAACAAAAAAGATGGACACCTCTTATTATAACAAGAGATTTTTACGACTCACTTATGTCTAATTATTTAACTATTTGCTTTTATTTTATTGTATGCTTTTATTATCTTGTCCTTTATCACCTATTATTGCTAAGTTACATGCTTTGTGTAAAATTTATAAGGAAATTGTATCTTCCTAAATTTGATCACTTCAATTGTGTTTTAAAGTTGTTTTAAATTACTTCTTTTCATTAAAGACAAGGTTTTTACCTAGTACTCAGAGATGGTATATGACCTCACCGTGCTTTTCAGCTCTCTCCAAGAGACCCCTACAATCCTGCAGAACTCTTTACATCACAGTACCAAAAGTTTGTTGTGATACACATTTGGATACATTATAGCAAAAAAGCACCTTCATATTTAGAATAGAATAAAATATTTACATTCCTACCTAGGCAAGTTTGTACCCAATGAGATTTTGAGCAATGCTCAAGTCCTTTTTAAAATCCACTCAGGTTCTAACAAACATACATATCTTAAGAAAGGTGGTTCTCTGGCTACAATGAAACAGAAGTTTGAGTTGATTCAAAGGCAAGAATACAACCACAAGGACTGAAACAATGGAAACGGGAAAAACTCAGGCTGACCACATTAAAAGGAAAACAAGTAAGAAGTGCTATCACCAAAAGTTGATTACATACTTTGCTGCAGCGAAATGGCAATTGCTAAAAACAAAACTATGCTGAAAGTGATTAAAGGGGCCAAACTACTTGACTGCATCATTCTGTCCATTTGAACCAATGTCCCAACAAGTACTGATTAATCAGGTGGTTTATTGGATATGACAGTTCCCAGAGTGAGGATGAAAGATCATACCAGCACCAAAGCCGACCGATTTGAAGGCATTTTACAGTAGGAGGAATAGAAGATGGCTTCAGTATCAAAGAAGATATGATTTTAGAATAATACTTATACAAAGCAAAAGGATCTATTTGTGTATTATACCCCAGAGGGCTCTGTGCGTTAGGCTACTAGGTAAGCCCCTAACCTGCTCCATCTGACAGCTGGGCTTTATGCTTGATTTTTCCACAGCGGCGTAAGATCCTTAATAGTCAGTTACAGCCAAAGATTCAGTACTGAATCAAAATGAAAGCAACATTGTAAAATAGAAACAAAGAAACAAAAACGTAAATCAAAAACCCACAGATCAGTATCAGGGATTGGAAAACAATAATGATGAAATAATCTGTTGTTGAGGGCATTCACAATGAAGCAAGTGTGCAAAACATGCAATACGGACAATTTTGGTATTTGGCAAGAGTTCAATACTTGTAATGACCAGGGGAAACCCAGTCGGTCTCCTGTGGAGGCAGCCGCAGACTAACATATTATCACGATGAGAGAAGAGGTCATCATGAAGTGAAGGAGCCATTTGGAGAGTGTCCTAAATTAAGAAATGGGAAAAGGGGGTCTAATATCACAGAAAGACCAGGGGGATATCTAGATCCATTAATCTTCCTGCTGCGTCACTCTGTGTGGCTCAATTCAAACTGCACTCTGGGACTTCCTTAGCATTTATATTGTTGCAGGCTTAAAATGGGTATCACCATGTGGTAGATGACATTTTAGGTAGCTCATCTTCAAAGCTGGAGGAAAGGACATTTAAGTACCTACTCACATACACAGTGGCCTGTCTGTCGTGGAGTGAGATTTTTTTTTTTCAATCCTAGAACTTCACTGTAGAGTTTCATTTTAACAGAAGATAGTATTTCATCAAATTATTTCCTTGACACTGATCAGAGACAACCGCCCAGTAGCAAGACTTGAAACTGATGCTTCAATCTCTTTTCCCACCAAAGAAGCAAGACCATAAGCTCTGTGGTCAAGGACTGCAGAGACAGACTATGTTGCATCCCAAGGCAAAGTGTTACAGAATTACATAAATTTGAAGACGGAAGATTATTCTAAAACCAGTGTGTAATACTATATTCTGTATTTTCATACAGGGACTGTTTACAGGATCTTCATTTACTATCAAATTCATTTGCTCAACAAAATATGTGCAAAATAATATTGCATAATCCTTAATTTAGGAAAAATTGCTAATTGTGGAAAAAGTGGATTTTTTTGCCAGAGCAGACAAAGATATCAATATTGGCTCTGACAAAGACTATCAAGCCTTCTTCCTGGATCAGTGCCATTCAATGTTGTCTAATTTCTCTCTTCCCAAACTACAAAATGTCAATGCTCTACAACACATGGTGGAAAAAATCAGACATCTAAGACCTATGTAACAAAACAACAAATTTAAAAGGTAAAAGCAGAAACGCAGGAACTGGCTATCCGGAGCAAGAGTAAGGACTTTTCATCAGCCAAACTACTTTTGTGAAAGAGAACTGTCTTTATACATTGGACAGACATATAAAAGATATGTTCTTCCAAGACAACAAGACGATTACACAACATTTTATTTTGAAATCCAGGGCTCTGGATCTGTTTGAGGTTCTCAAGGGCTTAACACTCATTTTGCTACCAAAATAAGAAACTCCACAACAGACTGACAGTTTTTGTAAGACAACAGTGTTACATATGTAACTTTTTTCTGCATGTGTTTTCTCATGTGTAAGCTACAGATATTTGAAAGATAAAAAAGCCATAAAACACCCAAAAGACTAAAGAGCAACCTAGGTTCAAGGAAACCAACTGCAACTGCATTGGGCTTTCCCACCAGGGCAGTATAGATAAACTTACTACTGTTTTATCGCATGTGATGATAGTGTTGATTTCAACACAGCAAATATTTTGTTCTGTTATTTTTAACTCAAGTAGAACTGTCCAATACAACTGCATTTTCTTCCACCAGTACACAGGTGTTCTTCCACCTTCTCTACAACTACTTTAACTATTAGAATACTTCGATCTGAAATAGTAGCACTTCCTCATTTAAACCTTCTTCTAGATTTTCTACCCACATTTTCACATACTCACACCTTCAAAACAGTACTCATTTAGAGATGAAATTTTCTACACCAAGTTTGATTTTTCTGAAGGAAAAAAAAAATGTATTTTCAGGCTAGCTTCTTATTGTTCTGATCACTCAACATTTGCTCACATCTAATACAGAGCCTGAACTCAGAGACAGTAAAATCCCCAGAAAACCTTTGGAACCAGCACTCAGAAGAGCAAGATCCTATGAGTGTCCTCACCAAGAAAAGTACGTCAGCATGTATTCATACTTTATTAGATTCTAAAAAATCCAATGGAAAAGTGATTAATAAATGCCCAAAAGTAAAGGAAAAGTTTGAATCACAACTAGCACCGTGACAGACTCAAGATCAATGAACTACAAAACATAGCAGAAAGCTGAGATTCACTAACTCCAGCTCTTGCTACCATTTGTTTAATGATGAGAAGCTTAAAAAATAGCAATTGCTTGAAACATACTCTAGACTGTTTCCTTGTAATTCCTTTTTTTGGAATCATAACCTCTTCTTTTTGTACCCTAAACGTTCTTGCTCAGGGGTTGTACATTGGAGGGTTGAAACCAAATGTGTTGCAGACTGAGAAAATCTGTATATTCTCACAGTGTTTGTAACGCTGGTCACAAACAGCTGCATCTGGCCCTAGAGTCATCATTATGCCATTTATCTTAAAAGTGATTTAGTTCTGCATGTTTGCCCTTTAACACAATCCAAGACTTTCAGCTCAACCTGCTATAACAATATTCCCTTATGCCTTTCTGTCTGAAGCAGAGAGGCAATTGTTTTAACAGATATGAGTTTGCTTGGTCATTTTTACAAAACCTCCCTGACTGACTGCAGCCAGTCTCCCGCTGGCAGGCACTCCCAGTTTGTGGCATAGCGTCTCCCACTCCAGGCAGTTATCTTAATTTTAGGGCGCTGAATTGCATGGGTAGGTACTAAGGCATCTGTCAATCTAGAATTGTTTATTTACCTTGTTCCTTTCAGGGTATTAGCTGCAATAACATCTTGCTGTTTGGAAACACGGCATTTTAGAACTGCACCCAAAGTTGCAAAACGTTCTGAGTTTTTTAACTGGCTTTGAGAAAACTGTCATAGAGCTTCATATTTGTGTATGTATCTTATATTAGAGACACTTCAAACCACTATTTATTTTCTGAAAGATACATACTTGCAAAATACCTAACAGTTTCTTTCCCCTTGAAAGGAGCCAAATAGTTAATACCTCATAACACACCTCAGAAACGATCTTGAATTTCTGAATATTCATCAAGAATTCCACCTGGACAGGTTCTCTGCAAAGCACAAAATCTGGAGCAGAAGAGTAGACACATTAAACTACACCGACTAGGCAAAAAATAGTATTTCAAAGTACGACAAGCATATTTTTGGCATTTGATGTCACTTGCTATCTAATTGTAATCCATACTGTGAATCAAACACAACCGCTTCTTTGTGCTCTTCAGAATGTTACACGTGCTTCGGTACTGTTATATACCACTGTAAACCCCAGCATCCCAAAAGCGTTTTCCCCTGTCAGGTAAGATTTCCTTTCAGTTTACATTCATTTTTCAGTGCATCAACTTAAAGGACACAGATAAAATTATTTGCAGTAAGTTGTAATTTCTGGCATATTAAATTTTAGCAAAACAATACAGTTATGATGGGAAAGTGTAATAAATACGGATAGACAACTTCATAGTTTCCTGTTTAACCATAAAAGCGTATGTTCAGAATAGGTGATAAAAAAACATATCTAATAATAATATATTCAAGAATACACAACAAAGTTTCAGAGATGGCATTATACTTTCAAGGAAGAGGATTTGCACTGCAAAATAATTATGGGCACTGAAAAATTCAATTATTTAATTAAAAGAATTAAACCACTCATAAAAAAGTGCACCTAAGCAAAGAATTAAAAACAAAGAGCAATAATAAAAAATAAGACTTCTCATAATGACATGGGAAAAGATCCTCAGAGATAAGAGCTTTCAGCTCTCGGGAAACAATACAGCTCAAATTCTGCACAATCAAGTCAACAGAAGTTGTGCCGCAGATTTAAATTATTTCACAATCAAGACCATAAGCAGTCAGGCCACCTAATATTCTGTTTGCTACTGTTTTAAGCTCTGTCCATTCACTTATTTCCCAACACTTCAGTTTTATTCACGCGCGACTTTTACGAAGGTGCATGAGACAACAGCATCCCCACTCTCCCACGTGAAATGGGAAGGAGTCAAGATCCAAGAAATCAGTAAAGAGAGTTCTAACAGATACACAAAATAAACACAGTTAAAAGGAAATCATTTTTCAGCTACTATATTTCCCTCAAGCTGCAGTATTATATATCAATCTTAATTAAGGAAGATTCACCTTTTCCAGACCAATACCCCTTTCAGACAACCATAGGCTTAACATAGCCATGCCTTCCATAAATGTAAATAGCATTTCTTCTTGTGGCCAGAACTAGGAATTCTATCTTTACAGTATAAAATGCTTATGATTAGATTTAAAAATCAGATAATGCCATTTCAAAGCTACAGCATGATAAATTAGCAATGGTGAATTATGTAATTCGGCCATTGGTCTCTTGTGCCTTTTATTTCCAACTAGCTCAACCTCCCCCAGTACTGAACAGCTCTTTTGGTCTTCAACAAAGCTTACCCGTCTGCACGAAGTGAGACCAAGGATACTATTTCCATTAAACCCCTCCTAAAAACTAGGCAAAAACCTGGTAAAGCCAGCATATATGTAGGGCTGGCAGAGTAGCAGTAGGTCCCCCAGAAAGCAATAAAAAATACAGGGAGACTGACTGGGCATACCAGAGGGAAAGACAGTTTGGAGGGAACGAGGTAAGATTCTTCAGAAAAGAACTAAGTAAGAGCATATATTAAGAAGAAAAAAATGAGACGAAGATAAAAATAGCGAAAGCAGGAAGAAAAGTTAGAGGAGAAGGGGAATAGAAAAAGTACACAAACATCCAGCAGAGATGACACAGGAGACAGGTACGAGCTGATGCTGCCCTGGGCATCCTGACTACGTGAGTGGCTGAGTCTCCTTCGGCCTTGCTATTCCATGTTCAACTTCAAAGGGGCTTTGTGTAGGACTGCAGCTTGGGAAGTAAGGAGAAACTTCAAAACCCGCCAGTATTGGCAGCCATGGCCTAAGGATGTAACATTCCCCCTCCTTTGCAGCAACGCAGCGGTGCAGGTTAGTAAGGGATTACATATGTGTAGAGTGTATAAGCACCGCTATAATAATTCACAATGCTGGGAATTGGACCTTGTAATCCTACACGTGTACTCATATTCTATACTGGAAATGTACCACATTATGCATCCAAGAATTAGCAATCCCACTCTCTTCCTCAATACTTGACTCCTGCCAGTATTTCCGTCATTTAAGGATACCCTTTCATGAAAACCAGAACAGCAACCTCATCACATCAAGGACACCAAGTACTTCAATTACAAGAACTATAAAATCATCAACGTACTGTGAATTTTATTCATTACGTGTGTCAGCTATATTACTGATATTCAGTTAAGTACTAATAGAAAAAAGAAATATAGTCTTGACACTATAAAACCAGACTTCATTTCAGGAAACGCCAAATCCTTTGTCTAATGTATCTACCAGAAGAATAAATTGTAAATGAAACTTGGGTAGCCAAGCCTTTAAAACCTACATAAGGTAGATAGTAGATCTGGACTATAATCAGAAATGTTATGTAAAAACAGTTCCCCAAAAACTCAGTAACTCAGAAACATTCAAGTAAAAGAAAATAAAAATAAATTTAAAATACCCTAGTTTGAGCTATTCTAAATCGCTACTATAATCCTGATAACTGGAGCATGCGATACCAAACACCTAAAAACTAAATGATCTATTGAGATACGCATGGAAAATTCACACACACATGCACACACACACCCTGCCACTCTTCCCAATATGTATTTTCTCAAACAGCTATGACTATTTGGTCTCTAAAAAATAATTATTTGATTATGAGGACTAATTCCATTTTAGATTGCAATACATCCACAGTCATCAATCTCTACCACAGAGTGACAAAATCTTGCCCATACATACAATTGTTTTCACGCTTCTAAATGACAAATGAAACATACAGTATCTTTCCTCTCTTAAGTCTCATCAAGTCTAGAGTGAGAAGTTAAACAAGGGACTTGACATTCTTGGGACACCATCTTCAGCGTTTGTTGTATTTTATGATCCAATTTGTCTTAAATAAGCTGAATTTTATTTGAAGTGAAAAAACAGTCATCACTAAACTACTTAAGAATCTAACATACTATGCCACATTTGCAATTCAGAGAGCAGATAAACAAAAGCTGTGGATTTGGACAAGATCTTTCACACTTTGCTGATGTGAATCACTCCAGAGTGAAACTTCAGACCACATTCGTTTCAACATCTGCATGAACCACGTTAAGTTGGCAGCACGATGTCCAACAGCCACATTACAAATTTTGGAACCGTAGAACACATGCCGCTCTCGCACTGCAAAACCATGCCTCTGCTGAAGAGTGGCAGTTCTAGCCGGAACTGTCTATGCATTTTAAACGTATATAGCCTTGCTTCACCTGTAGTGAACATGTATATAGGCAATACTGATACTTTTTCTCCTGACAGAAGCGTACAGGAGAAAATTTTATGATGAATCGCCTACAAAATAAGTAAAGATTGATGACTTACAGGCAAGTAGTTTCCCAGCAGCTAAATATCTGCACTCTCTCAATCAGTAACTCATCTGAAACCCGGCTGGCCATTTTTCTTGTTCTTCCTTGTGTTTTGTGAGCCACCCCCCCGTGCCAGCGTTTTCCCCGTAGCACCTTCCACGACGCTTTGCGGGAGGAAAGCCCGGCCGGCGCGGTGCCGCTGGGCTCCCCGCGGCGCGCACC
>NW_009230153.1:0-12382 GCF_000690835.1 Fulmarus glacialis
CCCGTCCACCGCTGCATTGGCTGTCATGCCACTAAAACTTCCCATCAGCAAAACTCCTTCGTGACTGAGCACAAGCCTTCTTCCTGTTGCCATTGATCTAAGCTTCAGCCTTCTTAAAGCTCTGAAGTTATGGATTGCCACCTTCCCAGCTGATATATCCGCCTCACACTCTCCCTCTGCCTCCTCCTGTGAGCTAATGAACTTATAAAGGATTCTCATTATTAGTGCAATATTCAAATATGCCCTGTAGAAACAGAAAGGAAATTAAAAAGCAGAGAAAAATAAAAATAATCAGATCTGTAGAAATTTGCCAAATTCATGTCAAGTTGACTCTAGGCTCATTTATGTCAGTGATAAACAAGACAATTACCATTGTGGTAACAAAGACAAGAAAGTAGAGGGGTTGCCATCAGAATAAGAAAGAGAGCGTGAGTTTATTTGCCATTTGATAATAAAGAAAATTACTGCCATGGGGGTGAAAACTGTAATTTAAGTTACAACGCAGTAGTGCAACCCAGAAATTTGCTATGAATACAGAAGAAAAACATCCCATTTATGGCAAAACCAAAGGTGCTTCTGTTTCTCTCTCAGCTTTGTTCTTTCTTTGCTTTGGGCTGGGGGAGGAGGGGCAGAGAGAAATGAATTTAAATCCAAAAGGCTGATCAAAGATGGATTTTTAAACAAATTTAACAGTGATTTTAAATTAGAAGCCATAGATTAGGCAATTAGCGTCCTTGTAACAGTGTCAGCCTACAGACATCACACGAAAGAAGTATAATTAGACACCAGTTTTTAACAAGGTGCTTTTGAGAATTAAGTCATTCAAGGATACACTTTTTAAAAAAAACCCCTGCATTCTAGCATGGTTCTTTGTGGCTGAAATAAACACCGTTCAGGATAAAAACATTTGAAAGGGAGAACTGCAAGTCATGCCAAACATCTCCGCGTAAGGCACGCTTTCATTTTAAATCTGGATGGTTTGGCACATTTGTGTAGCTGTAATGCATTACTGGGCACTGCACCTGAGGGAGAAGATTGTCAAAGAAACTCTTAGATATTCACTGTGCTTGTGCCGGTCTTACACTGGTCCCAGCTACAGAAAGCTTCAGAGCTGCCTGGAGCTATTTGAGTCTTCTCCAGCTGGGAGACAACAGGAACACTGCCAAGATCATCTTGCCCCCTTCTTCCCTCCTATCCCTATCTCCCATGCAAAAGGCTTCAAGGTTGGTATAAAAACTAAGTTTGAAAAATCCATACCCCAAAGAAAAAGTATGATTTCTACTCCCACTCCCACTTTGTATTGCCAGGGCAATGGAAAAGAAAAGAGGAAACAAGATACAAGCCTGGATTTACGCTTTCCCAGCTGTGTAATAAGAATGCTTGGTTGCACTCTAAAGTGCGCCGAGATACACAAATGAAAACCTCAGTAAGTTATACAAGGGCCTAAGTAGGGGAAACAACTCCAATAAATTTAGGTCAAAGTTACAGAAATATCTAGAATCTTATTTTAATACAAGATGTCTATAAGTGGCTACAAATAGCAAAAACACAGATTAAACCCAAGGATTTTTCCCCACCAAGTTCATGGCAGTTCTTTCCTGCCTTGGTTATCACAGCATTTGATCTGTCTTAAGACCTGAACTTCCTCATCAATGTTAAATAATGCTGAGCTGCACAGAGAGATATCCTCATTACACAGCTTTAAAAGAGATTATAACGTCAGTTTTTGTTTATTCATGAATATTACTAATCCCAAAACGCATTACTCCCATGCTTATTTATAGGACTGTAAGTAAGTTTTATTTTTACAGGCCTCGATAATTGTAATTGTCACTGTTTCCTGCCCCTTTCCCCCCTCCTCCCCACCCCAGTTCCCCAAACATTTTTGTATCCGAACCTATCATAACCAGCAGTCCTGTGAAGGAAAATATGGCACCTTGCTTGGCTGTACTTAATCAATACAAGTTTCACTTGAGTAAAACTTCCTCAGGTTATTAAAAAAAATTACTGGTCCAATAAAATAAGATTTCTTAAAACCTTAGATTAAAAGCTTATGTCTGGGGAAAAAAAAAACCCAAACCACATCAACAAACAGTAGCTTACCTACAAAACAATTGCTATACACACAGACTTACAGACACCTAACCAAATAGTGGGTTTTCCAGGAGCTGACCACTTATTTCCACCAAGAGAAAAGAATCAAAACATTACGAAAACAAAAGCTCATATCAGCATTTACATTATCTCAATCAAAATGTCCTCTATCAACATGACACCAATTTAGAACCAATGCATCATCTTTGTCATTTCCATTAATCACTAAGCAACTCACAATGCCAACAGAATTCAACCTTTTTAACTGCCATAAAAATATCAGCAGAAACATCTGCTCCATGTCCCCTTTTTCATGTTTTCTCTCCAATACTTTCAATTGGGAATGACTGTGTCCTGGCAACTTACTGGAAATCATTTTCACATCTTTTTCACATAATGGATGAGCTGTGAAATCAGTAACACGTTAGACGGGTACCTTTGAGGTTGCCCTGGTTGGCACGCACTCTCTTTTGCTGGTATCTGTTTCAATAGCAGCACTGTAGAGTATTCATTTAGACTATTTACTGGGGGGATGATAATATGGGGAAAGCGTCAGGTTCTGTGAAAAAAGCCCATCTGCACACCCGCAGAGGAGCTCAGAGATGCAATGGCAGGGGAGAAGCCCAAATAATACCCCGCCAGGCTGCTCCCAGGTCCATCACAGGAGCCATCAGCACATCAAAGGCCCAGCTGCGCAAGCCCAGAGAGTCACTGGGAGCAGCTCTCCCCAACACCTTTCAGATTAAGGGGGTTGCTGCCTAGGGGTGGGACACACTATGGGATGCATGGGAAACATAGCTCAGGATCGCACAGGACTTACGGGATGTTTAGGGGCAGAACCAAAGGCAGGAAAAGGGAGAGGGTTAGGTGATTTGGAGGAGGAAGAAGTGCGGAAGAAAAAGAGGGATAAGTGTAAATAGTGGGCCGATCAGTACGCTTGCCTGGTTGTGCCCTGCATCTGATCAGCGCCTTCTTATTAAATTCCTTCCTAACTCTTTCCTGGGCAAGGAGCTTTCGACCCTGTATGCACGTGTGTGTATGGGGGTGCGGGTGCCAGCAGGTGGGGTCAGACCACAGGTTGGAGGGCCCCATGTCCATGGTGCCAGCCAAGGGAGCAAGTACAGGTGTGCAAGTGAAGATCAAGCTGGACTAGCCAGCAAGCAGGTGAAGTGGCCTAGGAGCAAGCAGGGGTGAGCGGCTCTCTAAGGGTCAGCTCTAGGTGTGAGAGCACCTGGGTGTCTCTAGGGATGAGAACACAGGGGGGTCAGCCATGGGGACCGGGAAAGTCCTGGCCAGTTCTCTGTGTGTGTGCATGCAATGGTCTATACCAGTAACTGGAGTGGAACTGCTGCCTCAGGGGTTGTATGTCCAGGTGACAGAAACTGGGGAGACTGGGATCAAAGGCCAGCTTCTGGGCAGACTGAGTGCCCGAGCCCTGCTGCTGGAGGGATCCACCTGGTACATATGTAGATATACTGCTTCTAGTGGACCTCCATCCTGCTCAGCCAGACTGGGAAGCAGGGTGAGGCCATCGGTGCTGTCTATGTGTGACTGCACTGAGTGTCTGTGATCTATGTGGCCAGCCACGTATATATGTAGCGTATACGTGTGCTTTATGTGCGCATGCCTGCTGGGAATACATCTTCAGCCTTGCTATTGGTAGGATCTGGGGTCAGCCTCTTTTGGTTGTTCAATCTAGCACGGTATGTTTTCTTCTAACAGAAAGTCAGAACACAGGCCTTATCTCCTGTAGCCACTTCCCCTTTAATTTATTGTTGCAATTAACTTCTTACAGAGCCCCGAATCTGTGGGTTGTGCTCAGCTACACTGATATTCAACACATCTCCCTTCTCTGTGATCAGTAACATACTGCCCGACAAGTAGTTCAAGTGATAAAGACCTGGCTGAAGCTCCCAGTCTCTGTCAAGCAGAGCTTTTTAATCTGCAGAATGTGTTTGATGATGGTCATCCAAACTGCTGGAAGAAAACAAATACAAAGACTGGGTGAAGGGGGGTGGGGGGGAGGAATCAGAGCAGATTATTAGAAAAGGAATGATAAAAAGAGGAAACAAACTGTTGAGGTTGATAGGCAACCACAAAGAAATTGAGAAACACGAAAATGGGGAAAACAGAAGTGGGTTTGAAAAGGAGAGGCATAGTTAAGAATTTCAGAAAGGCATAACAAGTCCATGTAGCTCAGTTAGCTTGAGCATGAATCTGAGAAATGCAGTGATACTTGTAGTGCTCTGAAGTAGCAGTGGCAGATATAAAACAAAAATAGTGACAAACTGCATGTTATGTTTTCCTCTATGTTTCAGAGCACCTACTAGTTCCTTCTGAACCTAAAAGCATATTGAAAACATATCATACAAAATAGAGCAACCACAGCCACAAGAAAATTTAATGAAGTTTTCTGAACAAGTGATTAAGTGATTAGGGAATATGGATGTGATAAATGAGTTAATGCAAAAGCTACATAAGGATACATGTGCTTAAAAATTTGCAAGATGAGATTCAAAGAAAGATTGTATGGTTCCAGTAAAATAAAATGAATAGTGCTAGATATACAGCTAAGTACGTAAGTACAGGTAAGCAGTACAGCTAAGACTTCTAATCAGAAAATGAAGAACTACAAACTACATCAACATGTTAAAGTACTTCTACTAATATCAGCACAAACTGTATTTATGAAACAGTAGCATCTTCCATGTTTTTGTAAAGTTAGCTAGAAGTAAACATACCTAGAAGATTCCCCAGGCTTCAGTAAAATATTTAAGGAGTTCCAGTAACCTGTCACTACTTCTGCTAAAAGACTTGTCTAGCCAAGGTAACTATTAGCCGTCTAACCTAAGATGAAATTTTAAAGACTCAGTTAGGAAGTACGACCGATATCAAACACCTGTTTCTGCTAATGGATTTTGGTCCTACAATTTGCCCTGCTTTGTCTCCCATTTAAAATACAGCATATTGGGAAGGAGAGTAAAACTCAAAAAACCACCATACTAAAACTACAAAAAACCATCACAGCTCTTGCCTCTGAGTGAAAAGGGTCAATGTGGACAATTGATTTCTAAGGAAGGCACGCAGAGCTGCCAAAAACTTCCACTGTAAAGAAGTCTGAGTATACCGGAAAAATGAATATAACGTTGTTTGAGAAAGGTAGTAGTCATAAACTAGATGGTATCAAAAAAATACCATCTGGAATACATATTGTCCACGAGAAGTGTCGTAAGAGGACGGGCAATAATTATTCTCTATGCTCATTTACTACTGGAGCCATACACCTACTAAAAGATAAGCATTTGCATACTAGTTATTAACGCAAATTATAGCATACAAAGCACAAGTAGTATCTCAGGGTTTCACTCCACTTAATCAAAAATGTCTATTTACCCCACACAAACCACACAAAACACTGTTATAGAGGAAACAAAGCAGTAAGAAACCAAGCTACCATGCTTTGTTACCCTTCACATGAATTTCTGTATTTTGGCTTCCCTCATCCTTGTTATCCATTTTCTTCCACAAGTGCAAGACTTCCCATGGCTTCAGCTTGTGACAAAAGAATACTACTACACTCTTAAAGTGTGGTAGTTGCCAGCCAGGCCTGAAAGGAGATAATCAGCCTTTAATCTCATCGGCAGAAGTACAATGCAATAGTCTCCTCCATTGCTTTCAGGTGCAAAACAGAAGCACATTCCCCTCACAAACCACACTTTTGCCCCTGGACAAAAACAACAAAGATACCCCAAAAGGTCAGCTCTAATGAAGTAATGGTACCTTGCAGGGGAAGTCTGCTTAAGACAACTCAGCAAGGTGCCACCCCAAGCAGCCCATTGGAGAAGAGGGGCTCCACTGCTTCTTCACCACTTCAGGATTAAGTCTGAATTGCTCTATACCATTTTGCATTTTCAAGGCTACGTTCCAGAAAAGATGAGTGGCTCCTGCTAAAGCAAGCTTGGAAATTCAGTTCTCAGACACTTTGGGGTAACTGGCCACCAGCCTTATACCTAGATTATGACATAGAGTTGATTGCAAAGCCTCTGGTTTCTCCAGCAGATTATCTAGGGCAGGCAAAGTCCTTATTATGCCCCTCTTCTCCAGTCATACGCGCAGGGAAAAGCACAAAGGTCTTTGGGAGCTGGCTTTTTCCATTGTACTGCTACCTGCAATATGAGTATCTTACACATTCATACAACTAGACCACAAAAACCAATACTATTATGAGGCAGTAACTGGAGGCAGTTAGCAGTTTTTGAAAGATCATCCTCCCTTCCAGGAAAAATTGGGGGGTTACAGAAAACCAAGGAACAGTGTCATAATTTTCTTGAATAGTTTGCTTTTCCAAAATAAGTTTTTGAATTAAAACAGTAGCTCACCAACATTTAGCATGTTTCCAGTGTGGTTAGATGAGAAATGTGGGTCTGATTTTACATTGATCAACTGTTCTCATTAAACTTTTGGAATGAAAAGAGATTTTTTTTTTTTTTTTGCAAGCTTTCTTCTGATTTTTTCAAATCGCTCTGCTGCTTGTAATGTTTTTCGTAAGTCTCAAAGCACTTACAAAGAGCATCATTATTCCCATTGTACAAATGAGGAAAAAAAACCCAAACCAAGAAAAACCCACACAAGTGAGAAAGAGAAGTAACTTGCCCCAAAATTACATCACTGGGAAATGCTAAAATAAAGGACTGAATTCAAGTATGCTAATTCTCAATCCACAGTCCTATCAGATCGATCATACCGCCTTCCACATACAGGAAAATTCATTCCAAACATAGACTTTATCACATCTTTCTACACTAGGTAATGTACATAGGAATGCTACAAACCCTAGATAATGTCTGGTTACCCTATCTAGGGTATCTTGGTACATACTGCCCTTCTAATGGCAAACATAATTAAAAAACAGTATGTTCCCCTATTTTGAATTTTTTAAAAAGTTACATGTGGAGAGATAAGAACGCCTGCGTATATATCTGAAGTTCTCATCCCTTTGACTACTGTGCATCTTTACAGTTGATCTTTGCATTAACTTCATCCTCTCACATGTCTAAGAAAGCCAGAGTTACAGAGTGACTTCAAAATGTGGGGTTTTTTCCTAATGGCTGTCAATGGGATTTTAATATCAGCACCTTAATGCTTTTTTTTTGCAATTAAAGTGTTTTAACAGTGAAATGAGCAATATGCTAGATTGTCTTAATGGAAAAGTTTAAGAAAAAGCTAATTAATTTTGAAGTCTTTACATGCAGACTCTTTTTCAGGCTATGATTAATTCTGACTTTGATTTTACAGCATACACGAGTTGTTTTAAAGTTATCTATTCTTAATTACACATTCTCTTTTAACTGTCCCCTGAAAACAATATTTGGTTGTGCATTCTGAATTACAATAGAGCACAGGCTACAGTTGCCTGCAAAAAACTTAACTCATCTAATACCTAATATGCAGGCTGCAATTCAGGCATGTTGTTTGGTTAGTTTTAAACGTGTTAACTAGGTCATTGAATTAAGGGAATGAAAATGCTCTGAATTAGACCCTGACTTCATATTGTTATTGCACTGGACCCCAAATATATTTGCCCACCTAGTAGAAGTTTAGCTTAAAAACTCACGACACTTGATTCTAATTTAGAGCTACATATAAACAGCCCAACTGTACAAACAGCTAAAACCTGAAGCCTAATTTCAGCCCTTACACTCTCTCTCTCACACCTCATCTGATAAAGTAATTTCCAGCTGATTTTTTAATTTCAACATAATTACTGCTGCTTGACTATTCATATTCTGCTTTGCATCCTAATGCTTATTTTCTCCACTTAACCTTCACCAAATAGTACTGACGCTATTGCTCATTTTGGAACTGCAGCCCTTTCTGTCCTGAACACAGATTCCATCCATTTACTTACAATAAAAATGCAAGTTGCTTCCAATTTATTACACATTCTGCATTTCATAAACACCTGGTGCAGAGTAGTTCTCAGCTCAGCAGACAATAAATTAGTAGCAGCAGAAGCAACTAGAGCTTATGGCACTGAAACTAAGAACAAGCTGATTTTTTTAACAAATAAATATTGGAGTACAAACCCAAAAGACTGCAACATCCCCAAACTCAAAAAAAATATTAACAAAGTACAAACATTTTCTTTTGCAGGAACAGCTTAAAAATACACCAATTTGGGGCTTACATGTTTCACATGAAAAATTACATTAAGATCTCAGACTAAACCGAACAACTTCACCTTCATTTTAAAATTACATTTTAATAAAAAAAGAGGTAATTTAATAATAGTCTGCAACCTTAGAAAAGAAATGCATTATGTTAAATCCTTTGAAAACATGTAATAAATAACAGAAGATGAATCCACAAAGACTATTATAAATTATGATGACATTTCCCTTGAAAAGCATTGTTGGAAAAGAGATAAGCCTCTTTAGGAAGCTAGCATATTGATTATATGATCCTTTTAATAAACTTCTGTAAATAGAAATAGTTTCTTTACAAACAAGCTTTAAAAATCTCTATTCTCAACAGCAAAGAGACAAACATCCCAGAAATGAGGTTTTGCGCAGCATGTATCAAATTTGAACATTTGATTAGTTCAGATACAGAGTGTGGGAAAGGAGGAAAAGAATAAAATTGATACCGACATCACTAGCTGAGAACAATCAGTTGTTGAAAGTGCTTTCTCAGAAGATGTTAAAAGCAGAAGAGACAAAAACCCTCTTTCTAGAGGTTTCAGAAACTAGCTCACTTTTTTCCCCTATTACTCCAAGATCAGCATCCCTCAGACACACATCCACGCTGTCGAGCTTGAACGCAGTATTATTCACCTGCTGGAATCTACTTTACTTAACTCAGGTCACAAATACAGAGTCTTAAAGCAGGAGTCCTCAAGGAACAATTCAAAAGCCCACAGCCTTCATCAGGGACACCCAGACATCAGCTCACAAGAAGATGACATGGGAAGGTGAAGAACTGTACTCCCTTTTCTTACAGTATGTAGTACACCACTTACACTGTAATAACAGTGCTAAAAGAGCTGATCACCCTTTTCCTATCCCTCCCCCCAGTGTTAAGTTCATAAAATATTTTCTCCAGCTCCAGCCTCCTCAAACCCAGCAGCTCTGCAAAAACTACTCTTACTATTTCTCCAAACTTACTTTCCTCAGAGTTACTTCACAGCTCACCTCCCTACAGAGCTCCTCATCCCCATTAGTGCATCCCACAGCAGCTGTCCTGCATCAGCCCAAATGAGGCAAACGACCTCAAACACATGAGGATGGGGGGAACGGGAGCAACTCAAATTTTGCCCTACTGAAAGCTCCTCTTTCATGTTTCCAAGACTCAGCAGCTTAGGTTTCCAGTATTTACTGTCAGTCTCCAGATTATTTCTCATTCCTCCTTTCATATAATTCAGACAATCTATCTTCCATGAACAAGGTTAATGGGCATTGCAAAGATCCACTGCATGCCTTAAAATGCCAGCTTTCCACTACAGAGACTCAGCCCGGTATGTTCATATGTTGCCCAGTTTACTTATGGAAATTCTCAATTTGTTACTAGGAATTCAGTGAAAGATCTAGCAGTCTTGTGTAAATCATTCAGTCATACGAGCTGCTGAACCTGTGCTCAATTTCACTAAAATCAGATGCTTGCATGTGCACGGGTCCCATTCTGCGGCATCTATCATGATGCTGCATTCTGCAGAAGCCCCAGTTCTGGAATCCAAGATTTGTTTATGCAAGATACTGCTGACTAAAACACCATGTTTCATTGGCAAACATTCAGAAATGTCAAGGTGATAGTTTGTCACAGCCCTGCACACAAATCCCGCAGGACAACATCCCAGGGGATGTGCCAAGCCTTCTCAAAATATAGGATGTTTCTGACTAGGCTGTATCTTCCACTTGAAGTGTATTAAAAGGCGGCATTCTTCCTGTCTTTTGAACAGAATATTCTTTCACAAGAATGTCTTACATAATACATTTTTTGAGCACAAAAGTATTTATGGTTCTTCCATAGCTTCACAATGGAGAAAATCATGTAAGAAATACACTTATATGCTTAAGCTCAGAAAGATGATGTAGAAAGGATTTGGTAAACCCTTGCACACACAAGGACAACACAATACTTAAATGCTAAAAAACCAATTTGTTTTGAACTTAAGAGTTGAATAGGCTGGGAACACAGTACTGAACCCGCTCAGATACGATGTGCCCATCAACTTAGCACAAATTGTCGAAGTTTTAAGTACAGCGAATTTATTACCTATTCAAAAAAAATTAATATCTTGTGTTTCCCCTCCTCCCATCTTTTAACAATTGAGAACTAAATTTCAAAAATTAAAAGTGTCCTTTCATTATTAGTACTGGGTGCATAACCCTGTCATACTGGGTATTTTCCCCTTTAATTGTACTAAATTATCACCATTATTTAATCACATTAAAAGTGCCCATAATTTGTCTGATAGCCTGGTATGACAGAAATGACAAATATTTCCTACATATTTTACCACATATTTTACACAAGAAATCAAAACTGGAATTTAACATCAGAAATTTGTTTAAAAAGGTAATACCATTTCACTGGAAAAAATAAACTTACAGAGTGATTTTTAAAAACTTCTGTGGAACTCTTTGAGCATGCAAAGGCTGAAAGCAATCAATACTAAGAACAGTAACAGTTACGAAAAGAGATGCACAAGTCAGAGACATAGACTTACCTAGTTAGAAAGCATTTCTAAGGTATCATATCTGTGACCCTCTATGTTGCTCTCTAATGGAGGCTTTTTCCGACAGAGTTTGCACATGAAATGTAAATTTATAAGTTTCACTCGTTATCTTATCAACACCCAAGTAACAAGAACAGAGAACTAAAGAAAGAAGAGGGAAGCAACAGGTTTTCATTTACTGATTCAAAATAGATTTTACTTGGTGTTTTTAATAAAGATCTGCTTTTCCTTATAAAGCTAACAAGGCTCAGTGCTGACAGGACCAAATGTTATTAGCCTGGCTGTAATAAAACTGCCACAGAAGTTAATGAGAGCTCTCAACAAATAATGAGAGTAGAGCTGAATGCTAGGTTTTGTGGTTGGTTGCAGTCTTTCATTTCTTATCCAAGATACTGGTTCAAATAGAGTCTCGCCTGGTAGAGGACAAAAGCCATTCCTCAACACGGACTGTTTAGTGAGCTATGCAAGGCATGTTAGGGGTTTCAGTCTACACTCTAAACTCTCACAAGCAAAGACCACTGTTAGTATGGTTGGTTTTAAATGAACTGCTGAGATGACAAAGGCAGTGGAGAAGTCAGAAATCGCACTGCCATGGAAGTTTCTCTGAGACACAACTGAGGTGTTGCTCACGTTGCCAGTGGCAACATGATCCTCCTAGGAATTAGTGTCAAGATCTTGTGTACTGTGATCATACGCGGAGATCCACTCTGTGGTCTCATATAGTAGCTAGACCAACAGATCTAATTTGCTCTGAAGAAGTTGTGCACATAGGAGATCCAAGGATGAGAAATGCTTAAGACTGAAGTGTGTTTTCTGCAAAGGAAACGAGCAAGTAGCAGGAGAATCCCAGGACAATATTTGTTTCTTATTAAGCATTACAATTGGCAAGTGATGTAGATGTGCACACACACCCCATGTGGATATGTCCTGGGCTGACAGTGGGAGTAACACCATTTGATCTTCAAACACTTGTAAGATCATAACACTTGTCTGGCACAGCATAATTCATTGCAGCATCCAGGAACACCCTGTGCAGAGGAAGCAATGCTTTAAGGCGAGCATCTCTGTGCATTTTTAAGCAGTATCTGTAATACATTGCTCCCTCCACTTCTCTGGAGTCTAAGCAGAATGCTAAGTTAAAAGTTAAAAAAAAAAGAAAGTAGGAAAAAAGAGACAAAAATCTTTGGAGATTTGCACATGTATTATGTCTTCCTAGGAAGCAGCGAGAGCTGTTCTGCGGGAGGGTGATTTGGGAGCTGCGAACGACCACTGCACAGGCTGTGGCCTCACTGAGAGGGTGCCATCCCACCATCCTGCTGTCCCCAGGCAGGGGGGGAGTCAGGGCAGCCCCCAGGCTCCACAAGCCAGGGGACGATCAGGCAAGGTGAGGTAACAGGCCAGGTAGAGGGACCATTCAGGAAGCCCACCCAGGACAGCAGGAGACAGGGCTGGGCACAAGACTTCCCACAGGAGAGCCACTCAGGGGAGCCTTCCTTTACAGAGTCTGGACATCCAGAAGAATTTACAGGGATGCCCAGCAGCTGTGCCCAGTGC